>NC_142929.1:183518815-183563815 GCF_046866305.1 Octopus bimaculoides | reverse complement strand
TCTCACGTAAACATATGATATTGCAGACATAATGATCCAGAATTCATCTGATGCTAGTGAAAAATGTTTTAATGAGAAAATTATATAACTTATGAGAACTAAAATAAGAAAACTAAATGTCAATACAAGAATTTAGTAATACAATAGAGCTGAGGTAAAAATTATTTTCTGATATGGATATAATTTAAAGAGAAATTATACTTTAAACAATCTAAACAATATTATCATGAAATAATATTTTCCTAAAGGAAATTATAATAAAATCTGGTGTGTAAATAATAACAGAGCAAGAGAGAATATTTCCTTAATTTTTGGTACACAAGAACCAAATATGCTGCAAATGTGTGCGTGCATGTGTGCGTGCATGTGTGCGCGTGCACATGTTTGTGTGTGTGCGCCTGTGATTGTGCGTATGTGAATGTGCTTGCGCGTGTGTGTATACCTGTGTGTCATAGTGTTATAGAGACTTATATTAGGTTGTTTCACGTGAAATATCGCATTCTTAATTACTTGTTATTTCAGTCATTTAAAAAATCAGTTATGTATAACTTTCATTTAATTTAGACTCTTTTTTTCTTTCCCAACAATATTGGTATACAAAATTCGTACCCACAGGCCTTATGAAAATGATAAAAACCAAAATATTTTGAGTGATTTTCTCGTATGAGTACAAACTGCCGCAGAAGCTCTACGGAATATCAAGCGGGCCTTTAATAATAGCTTTGTTGACACCAGGACTCTTCAGAGATGCAGTTCTATATTTAAGAGATGAGGAATTATGTACATTATTTACATTTGATGGATATTTGTCCTCATCTTGTTTGTTGTTAACACGTTTCAGCTGATATGCCATCCAGCCTTCATCAGGCAAATTGCGTAGTGGTTAAGAGCGCGGGCTACTAACCGCAAGGTTCCCAGTTTGATTCCAGGTAGTTACCTTCATAATAATAATAATAATAATAATAATAATAATGATAATAATAATAATAATAATAATAATAATAATAATAATAATAATAATAATAATAATAATAATAATAATAATAATAATGATGATAATAATAATAATAATAATAATAATAATAATAATAATAATAATATCGAAAAAATGCCTTAGGAATGAGATTCCAGGTTCGAAATTTCCTCAAGATGAAGGCTGGAGGGTACAATGTCTACAAACGAGTAAAACAATAAAAATCGTTAAAAAATGCTTAGTTACTAGATCATTCTAATAGGATGAGTTGACTTTCTCTTTCACATTCGGAAGTGAAATAAAATGACTTTACACTTCAGTTATAAAATTACTTTAAAGGACAGAAGTTTACCCCATCCCTAAAATAAAATGGGCGAATCCAATTTGATTACTAAAATATTTGAGAAGTGATAAGTTTGCTAGTTCATTTCCTTTGATTTCAAACATCCATACTTGTGGTTAAGTGTAATAAATGAAACGGCATTTTTGCCAAATTGCCGAATCCATTTTATTACACGCTTATATTGGTGAGAGAAAAGATATCTCAAATTACATAGCTTGACTTCTGCGATTGAAAGAACAATCTCTATTTTGAATTTTACATGTTTGTGCTATATCATCTACTTATCTCAAGAACTATAAGAATACATCATTTACTAGAATGCATCAATAATATATCATTAAGCACTCAGTGAAATCCTGACAAATCCTACCTAGTTTGTAGTTATTGATCTGATTCAAAGCAATATTACTATTGCTGATCATCATTGGATAGACAAGTATTAGGAAGTCATCTTGCTACAGGCTGGTAGGCTCAGAAATATATATGAACATAAAAATTAATGTCCTTTTTGATACAGATATTAGGATGCATTTCAGTGCCGCATTTAAATATGAATATGTGCTAAATAACAGAAATATGTAAATTGAAACTATTCCAACTCCCTTCAGTTTGCATTATATTATAAACTAAATCAAATCAACAATAAAGGTGTAACTAATTTTCTGAATAATTACACTATAATTGGAAATGTTATTGGCCGTAGGATATTAGATTGAGAAGAATTGCTCATTTGAGGTAAACATTTTAATGATCAATTTTTTTCACTAATCGAAAGAAAGAGTTCAGCTTCTGTCAACCACTAATTACTAAATAACCCTTTGATGGATTAAAAGATGATTGAAGATGACAGTATAGGAGAGTCGATGTTATCAATCAACTCTCTATATAGTTATATACATATATGTATACATTCAAAACTAAATATTTATGTAATTAGTCAGCGACCATAAATTTGCACATTTCTGATGTAGCTTCACACAAATTTACTGTCAACTGCCCGACACTTAAATGTATATTATTTACTATGAACGATGTAAAATATCCCAAATATGATTTGTCAGTGAATAGACTGTTTGAGTAATTTCTTTCCCCACATTCTGTATACGTATTTAATCTCAAGTACAAAATTTTCGCAGAAAGATTTGCCGAAGGTCTATTGAATCGTGCTATCGTTCCTTCCATACATTTTATTAATTATGCAACATTGTGTCATTGATCAAGCTACTTCTTTGTAAGTTACTCCTACCAACTCAGCTGTAAAGATGAACGAATCAAGTGTTTGAACTGTTTTCTTTTTATCCACCTATCACATCTTGGATGTTCCGTTTGGTCAAGCGTGAGAGAAAGAAGAGAATGTATATATTTGCTTGTGACCAGATAGGCAACTAAACTATTGAGCGAAAGATAGTGATAGTCATGCTGTAATATTATGCAGGCGAGTAATGCTATGGTTCGCATCGTCTTTTTCTTTTAATGTTATGAGATGCAGGAAATATATGGATGAGTAAATTCATCCGAAATACAATACAGAAGCCTATCAAAGGTATTTAGACGTTACAAGAATTTTAATTACGCTAACAGTGACGAAGTACTGAATTGAAAACGAAATTATAATGAACAGTTAGTTCGTAGTTAACAACACATGACCGACCTAGAGAAGACATCATTTCCCTCGCGTAAATATATGTACTATTGCAGGCATGATGATCCAGAAATTGTGTGAGGCTAGCGAAAAAATATGTTAATAAGAAAATTATATATATATATATATATATATATATATATATATATTAATAAGAAAATATTGTATTTATATGCGATTTCGATCTCTATAAAATAAATACTCTGTCACTACCAGTGGTCTTCTTGCATGTTGGACATCACCCTGGAAATTCTGTGTACCTGTGTTATTGCTAGATAGCCGTTGAGACTGCACTAGGTTCATCTGAACATTCAGCATCACTTGCTTTTAAACCTGCTGGGTTTCTAGCAACTGTCCTTATCAGAATAGCCTGGTGAGGGTACCAGTTTAGTCGCCGACTATCCGACCATACAACAGGTTGTACTGGATGCCATGTTACCAGTAGTACTTATGAGAGACTCATAAGTGACCTGGTAGTCCATTTTCTGACGTTCTTCTTAGAGGTAACACAAGCATTTTTTTTTTTTATGTTCACTGTCCGCAAACATATTTGTCTGTATACATTCAGTGAAACTTTACATAGCGTCGTACGTTTATAGAAAAATAGACAAGTTATACAGTTATATATGATCCTTAAAAGAAAAAAAGTATCAATATAATCAAGGTTCTAAAGCCGCAATTGCTGCTCGCGACATTTGCATGGGAGGGTGCTATAGCTGAAAGAACCACTCGTGATTGTTATGCCAAGTTCAAAAATGGAAACTTTGAACACAAAGGCGCACCTTGTTCTGGCTGTCCAGTTGAGTTCGATGACAAGCGATTAAACCAACTTTTGCACGGAAATTCTCGTCAAACGACAAAGGAACTCATCCAATATATAAACATATATATAAATATATAAAATATATACACTTGTGTGTGAGTGTTTGTGTGTCGGTGTACATATATTCATATGACTTTTAGGGCAGTGCATCTGTATTTTGAATCTTCGTTAGAGAAGGCTAATTAGCAGTTGTCGATGCCTGCAAGTATCTAGTCTCCAGTTCATAAGAGCTTTGCAATAGCGCTATTGCAAGATCAGCTCATAGAATTATAATATCTTTCTGGGAAGATGGACAATCAAGCAAAAATACGGAAATCGAAATATTAGCGGGTACACTATTACAGAACCAGTTACGGAAGAGAACCTGCGGAACTATAAACGCTTTGCTCCAGAAACTTTCAAAAATACTCTCGAAAACAGCATATATGGTTATAACTCCTATATTAAAAAGAAGTCAAAATTTATCAGATTTACTCTTCATATTTTAATTGTATACAAACAAGAAGAGACAGCAATTCAATATTTCCTATCAAAACAAAATCAGCTTGTATAATACGCATGCACATAATAAGGAAAAAAATGAGCAAAACAGACAGACAAACAAAGAATGCATAAGTTTTCTAAACAGATACCAAGAAAGCGAGCAAGTTCGTAGGACAATAATCCTAGACATATCAAGAACTGCGAACACCGCTTTCTAAACAGCTGAAAAGTGAGAAAGAACAACTTAGCTTTAGACATAAGGGAAATGAAGAGATTTAAGAAATTTAATTTGCGCAAAGTATTTCAAAAAATTGTGTATGAGGATCCATCAATTCCGAAAAAGCAAATCAAAATTGGCATCTCCGATGAAGAGAAATAAAAACTTAGATGATTATATATCTTTCAAAAGAATTAGAAAATTACTGCTCTTTCAAAAAATGATTTTTTACATTCATTAGAGAATCTGACAAAAAGAAACATTGTCATAATGGACACGGATCGTTATAGATAATTTTCGTGGAATAATTAACTTATATTTGTTTTAAAAGCCAATACAGAAAGTTTGAAGAACATGGAAAAGTTACAGCAGAAATCTCAAAGCAACTTAACAACAAATAATTTGTAACAATTATAAAATGGACTACAAAACTTCGTACCACCAAAAAGAAAATCCATATCTGCATAAAATCCTCCACAAATCATGTATTAAATTTTCAAACTGTCTTATATAAAAATCGCACCCAATTTTGCTTAGATTAACATTAGGAACCCAACAGTTACGCAATTTACTGGGCATAATGTTGAAATTCGTTCCAAACAGAAATGGAGTTTTAAACTCTTGTGAGATCACATAGACTCTTTAAATCACATCAAAGAGTAAATAAAACGCTGCTAGTTATTTCTATGTGACCACCCTCTATACGAATATCACATGTGATGGAAATTCTAGGCAATGGCATACCGAATACAAAGTGCCAACATATAATTCAGATGAAAGCCTGGAAGGCATTCATAACAGAATAATTATGATTGGTAGTAGGAAAGCGCTACTAGTTCTTTATATCTATCTTCAAATAACATGAAGAGCTATAGAAAAAATAGTTGGTCTCAGATCCGTAACAATTTCGATAATGTAATTCTTTCAAGAAAATTGGTGCACTCCCAACATTAGATAATTTTGGAATAGCATTTCTAATACGGTTCAAAATTAAACTGGAAGAAAGTCCTATAATATTGAAAAGGACAACAAGGACATAATGTCTGCAAATTAATCAATCTCACTATCATGAATCGATACAATTAACGACTGAAATAAATGGAATGTAATTTCAGTTACTGGATGATGCGATAAATAAGGTAAAGGAGATTTCTAATTGATTTGTACTGAAATGACACGTACACACACCATTAATTGACTTTTGGTTTTGCCATGAACCCCCCACACGAGAAAAGTATTCCAAAGAAAACAGCAAGACATATATGTGACATATGATCAACTATGTGACACAGATGAATAGAAGATCTAAAAATATTCTCACAAAGTGATCCGATAAACGCAGTCAATAGTGCTACAACCAAAGCAAAACAAATCTGGATGCCTGCCTTACAGAGACGCAATCACAAAGAGAGGTAAACAATACAAAGAAATCTCCACTTTGCAGTCACTTAGAATCCTAGAATTCACAGACTTTTACATTTGGCAGAACTATAATTTCTAACAATACGTAAATCATCAAATACAAAATATATAAATAGATAAATAATACACACTAAACAGTCAAAAACTATTAACAGTTGAAGACAACCACACAGTCTTAAAACAGAAACGCAAAATTCATATCAGCAGATGCAGGTAACAAAGTGTTGGAGGATGTGTGATTAGACGGAAGAGAGTAGAATGAAAAAAAAATTAAGAATGGAAAAATAATTTAACGTTAATGCAAGTATGAATTTCAGAACGAAAAATAATATGACCATAATGAAATTGGAACTATGCCAAATGAACAGGAACAGAATTAATGGGTCGTGTCAGGATATTTAAACAACATATCAAGAATCCATCTGTTGGGAATGTTTTGAAATGAAAAAGACATTTTTCTGAATGGGAAATTCAATATATCTTATTTTTGTTACAAATAAAACCATAAAATGATTAATTATATATGTATATATATATATATATATATATATATATATATATATATATATATATATATATATATATATATATATATATATATATATATATATATATATCTTAGATACAGCCTGCTAGTCTGAAACTGAAACAGAAATACGGACATGATGAAAAATATGTACTGCTATGCCGATAAAAATAAAATACATTTTCTTTTACACTACATGTGTTTGATAAGCTAAAAACAGTGAAACCACTTATATATTCTTTTAACAGGACTGTTTTATATATATTTTAAAAATATTCTTAATAAATGTCAACTTTGACGTAATTATATTTTCAAATATTGTGACAATAACTTACAAGATTATATGTGTTAGTGTGCGTACCAACATAAGAATATGCATATGTATACTAAAACACAGTCACACAGACAACACGCACAAACATAAAAACATCGAAATATACAAATATAAACTCTGCACTCATACACATTTAGTTTGACTTATATAAGACGTATGATAGAGTGTCTCGGGTAAGCTATTCGGAATGTCTTCGGCAAGCTATTTATCTATCAATTCATCTTCGTCAATGCGCTATATAACTGGTGACTCCAGACACTTAACTTAGATTTCGTACTAAAATATGCCCGAAATAATTCATGTATATGATGAAACGCATAGTAGAACACTTCGTTTTGACATGGCATTTTATCAATAAACAATTGTAGGTGGAATCTTATGAAGAGGAATGCATACATGTCATGGCCACAGAATTTTCTTTCTATGAAATATATTTCATATCATTTTAAATCAGCCCATGTCAACATTGATATTACACTGCGGTCATACTTTCTATTAGATTGTATAATAATTTTCAACAATTTTTACTAAGTGTATGAAATATAGATTTTAGAAATAATATTCAGAAAAGTTCTAGAAATTTGACATTGTGCCAATAAATTATAATACGAGTCGTAAATTGTACTTATCAAACAGTCTTATAAAGTAAACGCTTATTATATTTTTAGATTAATATATAATAGTTTAACATTTGATTTGACATATTGTTTTGCAACCAATTTTTAAATTTCAGAGAAAATGTTTATTCGTATAATTAATTCCAAGGATTAAAAAAAAATTATCTATATATTTCTTCTTTGAAATAACTACGTGGGCATATTTGTATGATAGTTTTCCTATACATAAGATGGTGACATCACGCAACGTGAAGTAGTGTCAACGTGAATGAACCTCCTCACTGTTGTTAACTCAACTCAACAATAATTGATAACCTTTGATTTTTACAAGAAGCAATATTTCCTATTGACCCTTCGCTTGATAGCATGTAGAAATTTACCAACGACAATTTGGTAATTGAGTAATTACTAATTACTAATAGGCAAAGATATTAAAAACATTTAATAAATGCTTGTTTAATTCACCAATTAAACAAGTACAGAGACTTTATTTGACTTAAAATTGAACTTAGGTTTAGATATCAGCTGATGTCAGATATTCAATGTCAATGCACAGTATCGATGTATTTAGGCACTTATTTATGTTTTACTACTGTCTCTTTTTGCAGCAAGTTTATAAATATCCTAATACATATTTTTTTCACCAGATTTCCAATAATATATTCGGCACTCACCTTTTGCGAATTTGATTTTAAGAGATTGAATTACCTTACTGAGTGTTTCTTTTCTTTTATTTTGTTTTGTTTTCTGTTTCCATCAAGAAAAGTTGTCAATTGGATGCTATCTGATGCTTGAAGATATTCTGAATCTAACAAAAACTAAACAGTGAGAAGAACTATCGGATAAAATGTCCCTTCAGTTTTCGTAGATCAGTAAAGCAATGCTGGTGCTCCTGATACAGTTGTTCATACTGTTTTTTCTACTTTTGTTGCTGCTATACTAATTTTCAAAATCATTTTTGGAGGAAGACATATTTATATTTTCAAGTTGTTTTCCTCCTATATTAAATTTCTCTTTCACGTATCACTTAAGGAATAAATTCTACAAAATTTTCTTCATAAAATGCAGTAAGGCTGTTATTGATTTCTGATAAGGAATAGCATTATCCAGAACAAACAGTGAAGATATCGTGATACGAGGCAAAATAATACGAAAACAGAGAATAGAAAAATAGCTATAAGACATATGAAAAATAAAATCTCGTACTTCAGTGTGAAAACATCGCAGTACTTTAAAAACAATGTATCAACAGTTTCTGAAAATTACTAATTATATTGTTGAAAAATTATTTAATAAATGTGAGCATGAATAAGAAAATGAATCAAATGAAGCTATTCATACATGTATCGATTTGTATTTGCAATTAGTGAAAATTGCATCATCACTTACATGTTTTGCATCCTTTCACACAATAATACAGGAAAACACACTCATATGCATTTATCGACTCATCCATACACCATTACAATCATATACGAATTTATATAGGTGTGTGTGCGTTATATGTGCATATATATACATGTCTACATATAGTAGCATACACATATAAACACATCATAGACATACATACATACATGTAATATATATAATATACATACACATATACATATATATATATATATATCGGGTGTCCCAAAGGTAACTGATGTGTTTCAATTTTTAATAACATCCTTAACTCTACAAATAAATGCATGAAAGTTTGATATGATATAAAAGGCATAATGGAAATTAATATGCACACCACTACACCACATATGAAAAATGGCATTGCTTAACTGGTAGGCACTTTCGGCTTCGTACTCCCTTGCTCTTTCCAAAACTTGGACTATTACACTCTCAAGAGTTTCAGACCCAAACTTCTTTGATTTCTCTATTGATGTTCTCCTTCAAAGTATCCGGTTTGTTGACGTAAACTGTCTCTTTCAGTTCACCCCACAAGAAAAACTCCGGGCTAGTCAAGTCCGGGCAGCATGAAGACTTTGTGACGTTGCCGTAGCTATTCTCTCTCGGAAGCACAACCGTAGCAACCGCATTGTTTCCGTTGCGGTATGAGCAGTTGCCCTGTCTTGTTGGAGCCAAGTGTGAGGTTTACTTTGAATGGTCTTCATGTTCCCCAGACTCGACTAGCCCAAAATCTTTCTTGCGTGGATGCCTGAAAGAGAGGGCTTACGTCAACACAAAAGAAAATCCCGGGGCAACGAGAAAGGAAAATCAATAGAGAAATCAGTGAAGTGGATTCTGAAACACTTGAAGGTATTATGGTGCAAACTTTCCTTTAAATGTATGCATTAAACACTGGTTTACAAAAATATTTCAATATATGTAGGAAGCACAAACACGCATACACAAAGAGACAGACACACACACACACAAAGACACACACATACATACATATATATGCGTACATAATACCTTGTTTGTGGGTTGGCCCTAGTTTATATTCATATTAATAGGTATAGTATGTCAAATAACAATGTATGTTGGAACTGTATATGTGTCCATATATAAATAGACGTCAATATATTTTATTTTACTCGTATGTCATTATTTTATGCTACATTTTATCTAAATTTATCATGTTGTATTATCTATTTCTGGTGTTTAAAAACAATAAGAATGTGCGTAAGAAATGTATAGTTGTGCGTACAGAAATATATATATGCATGCATTTTTCCTTTTTTTCATTTTGCTTTCTTTTATTTTATTTCTGTTCCTACTATGTGTGACTTGGGTATCTACGCATATATCTTTTTAGTTTATTATGCTCTTTTACCTGTCACTATAATAGCGCGCACGAGGATGCGTGGTAAGAAGTTTGCTTCCCATCCACTGGGCAAGTGTCTTCTACTATTGCCTCAGGCCGACCAAAGACTGAGACAATAGTAGAAGACTATATATATACAGAGAGAGAGAGAGAGAGAGAGAGAGAGAGAGAGAGAGAGAGAGAGAGAGAGAGAGAGAGAGAGAGAGAATAGAGAGAGAGAGAGATATGCATATGTGAATATATAAACAAACACTGTGATTTGTATGTGGATTAGACTTTCTATCCAACATATATTTATATTTAACATAAACAGTAATAGTAGTAAAATATATATGTATGAAGCATGTATTTCTATCTATCTATCTATCTATCTATCTATCTATCTATCTATCTATCTATCTATCTATAATATCAGGTCTATTGTGTTTACATTTTATTGAGCTTTTCACTGGTACATTCCACCAGTATTCCTTTTTATTATGAGTGGCTATGACTTCTACCACACTGTGATTTTTTTATTTCTTTGTTCTCGGGTTTATTCTTCCGACGTATCTCTTTATACAGTGGCCTAGTTAAACCATCATGTCACATAGGTTGATAAGACCGTATGTATGTATGTATGTATGTATGTATGTATGTATGTATGCATGTATGTATGTATGCATGTATGTATGTATGTATGTATGTATTATATACGTAAGTACGTATGTATGTAAACGTTAAAATACTAGATTTTAAAGGAGGCGAGCTGGCAAAAATGTCGGGTGAAATGCTTATCGGTATTTCGTCTGTCTTTATGTTCTGAATTCCAATTCCGCCGCCATCGACTTCACCTTTCATCCTTTCGGAGTCGATATATTTAGTACCAGTTATGTACTGAGGTCGAGCTAATCGTCTGGCACCCCTCCGTCAAAAGGTGGGGACTTGTGCCTAGAGTAGAAAAGAATATACTAGATTTCTAAATAAAAAAAAACAGCACCTAAAGTATGTCGTATAAATATATTGCGCTTAATCAGAAGGAAAGTTAGTATGAAGGACTATTGGATACCATTTTTATTTTATTAAGAGCTTATACTTTTTTTAAAGACTTCCATTTATAATACTGACACATTTTAATATACATTTCATTTATTGTGAGTTTGTCATGCTTCGGTAGTTTTAAACATTACATTTGCCACAGAACAGTTTTAATAGTCATTAATTTTACGACAGTATCAATCTATTTTCCTATTTTTCATATCGGCAAAAATATATCTAATATTTTGTGAGAGAAATATTGATTATTGCATCATAATAAAAATTTGTAATATTTTCCAATAATATGAAAATAGTTTCTCTTTCGCTATAGTAAATCCTTAATTAGATAACACACATGATTTACTATCATAGCTTTAAAATATTTGCTTAATTATTAAATTTATATAGCATATATTGAAATCCTAGTTTAACACGCCGAAGACTATTACGCTGGTTGTCTACATTTAGTTTCCATTACTTCTCATCACGTTCTGCTGCATTCATTGCAGATAAAAATCTGATAACCTGAAGGGGAAACTATAGCTGAATTAGGAAAAAAAGAAAATATAGAAGTATTTGAAGTTAATGTTGCAAAAGTCTATATTCAAGTACGACGTATTACAGAAATTACAGATGCCTAGAGATGTGGCACGACTTGAAAAATATATGAAGCGAGATGATTATCTGAATTAATATATTTGAAATTAAAATCTCAATTAAATTTGTAATTAGTCTATCTCAAATGAATACTTCCCTAACAGTCATACTTATAACTATTAAAAATACATACAACGAAGCATATGCATATGTTTGTAGCTATGCATAAACATATATCTTGCTTTTTGTCTGTCTCTCACACTTTCTGAATGTGTACATAACCACGCACATTCACACACGCGCAGAAACATACACACACTTATGCCTACTTCTGTGAATGCTTGTGCATATCTGCATATCTGCACATATATATATATATATATATATATATATATCACATTTGTGGATTAAGTCCTTTACGAAATCTTTCGTGTGGAGTGAATTTGATTTGCACAGTTATGAAATTATTCACACAGAAATGCCGAAAATCGATACATTACATAATTATTTGATAATATGCGTACTATATTATCAAATAAATATGTAATGTATCATTTTTTTAGTATTAATTGAACAATTTATATGACGCTAGGTATATCATATTAATTATAACCATTATTATATATAAAGTATTATTGATTTCAAATTTTGGCTCAAGAACACCAATTTCGGGAGAGAAAGTCGATTTGATCGACCCCAGCGTTCAACTGATCCTAATTCTATCGATCCTCAAAGGATAAAAGGTAATATCGACCTCGACGACATTTGAACCCAGAACGATTTTGCTAGCACACCACCCTGGTATGTAAAGTAATACGAAAAAAATTAACGAAATTTACATTTTATGTAAATACGTGGACAGCAAAACAAGGATTGATCTGTGTAGTTTTGGTTTTATTTGCTTGTTCACGAAGTTCAGGTACTTTTGCCTATGCGGAGAGATGCGATGTTCAAATAATCATTCTTACGAAAGCTGATGTGTTCGGTCAATACACAGGTTGATTTGCATAATTGTGTTTTCGGTGGAAACGTAATAATTATATCCTCTTTTCGACAGTATTATTTAATCATTTCACTAAGTTTCCAACGAATGCAATATTATGCAAATGAGAGCCGGCGTTGAGAAATCAATACATAATTTGACAAAGAATATTTCTACGTAATATTTTCCGTAAGCAATAAATCATTGATTAAAGCATCGAAGACAGACCGTGTGTTTTTTTTTATCTATGTAGATATATAATGACAATTGTTTATACTTGTCCCAGAGTGTCTATCCTATTTCCTTGCAGTAGCTAAATCTAGTAAGTTATAACTACCATATACTTCAGAACACACTACCAAAATTGTACATGTCTACCTTTATCACGGCTGCGATATATAGCTTTTAGGGTTCCTTTATCTATAAAGTAAACCTAAGTTGTTTAGGGTTATTTACCTATAAACAAAATACCAACCGCAACTCGTGTGGTGGTCACCTGAGTTACAATCACTTTACACTTTCTGTAATCATTTCTATCTTTTGTTCTGGTATTTTCTTTTTTTTTTGTTCCATCGTTGTCTTTCTATGAAATAATTTGCTCTTCTCCTTCCAGTTTTAGTGAATTTTCATTTTATCCTCTTGGTACCCCTTCACTAATTTATGCCTATTTTAAGGCATAGATTATGGTCTTATTAAAGAAAACGTGAGTAATGCAAAGACAGGCAATTCTACTGATGTTATTCGTTTATTTTGCCTTCTCTTGCTCTTCAACTTTCATTGCCACCATGTCTTCGTGCCAATATTCATGTAGTTTCGTTATATGTTCGGTTTCTTTTGAGAAACGTCCCATGAATTAAAATTCACTGTACTTATTGATATTGCATGTATCCAATTAATTTTAAACTTTTTACCACGGATTGGGGTTTTGTTATTACTTAAAAGTTTTATATCTCAGTCAAGCATTTATTTAGGTCCAACTTGAAAAATGATTGAATGCAAAGTTGAAAGGCAGTATTTATCTAAAATGTCATTATATGAAGACACGTATTAACCATTTACTTAGACACTTGCTGCCTTATACTTGTTTCGGATAGCGGCAGTGCTGGAGTACCACCTTGAAAAGTTAACTACTGCCATTACTTATTTTTTCTTAAGTACTGGGATCGATTTATTCGACTAAACCATTAAAGACGGCCAGTATCCAAAGACTAAAACAAGTAAAATAGCAAATATGTAGTAAATAGTAAATATGATTATTTATATAATATACATATATATATATTAATCCTTGTACTTATTTTATCCGTCTCTTTTTCCAGAATCAGTAGGTTATGAGGATGTAAACCTAGCAAAACAGGTTATCAAGTGGTGATGGTAGAAAAACATATATATTCGTATATATATATACATACATACAGACACATTCGCGCGCAGGAACACATACACAGGCACACAAACACATATACAGTATTACATACTGGTGTAAGTAATCTTAGTTATGGCCGATATTTGTCACTTTCTAAACATATTGCAGTTTTTTAAGCATATTTTCAATTAATTTTCTTTTTTGTTTATACTACCTAGGGATAAAATGCCAAGTGAAGTCCATAATAATCTCGAATTCAAGAAAATATCGATTCTGCTAAATTTAACTCTTGCCCCTTTTCAAAAAAAAAGTATGCTTTAATTTTCTCAGACTAATGGATAGTATCATTTACAGTCAAGATAGACGTGACATAACTTTGAAATTATCTTATGACTCGTACATCTTGCATCTAGCAATTCTTTACGAGCATAGCTGGCAGTAACAATAGAACACTAAAGTGATTAGACATCGATTGAAGACAGTCGTAAAACTAGTCGTATACGTACCTTTGAGCAGAGATAAAAAGAAAACAAAAGGTGATAAATACGCAGAAATAATGGAGTTTGTAGTTTGTAGCGATAATAAAATATCTAGACTAAATAGGAGTGGATTAAATTCATGAAGAGGGATACAACACCAATAAAACATTTTCCGTGTAATGCTTGTTACATTATCTACTCCAGGAGTTAATCCTGATATATCAAAGCGAAATTGAAGTAATGTCCATCCGATGATATATAGCATAGCCCTTTCTAAACAGAGAAGAGACGTTGTTAGGATAGTGTTTCAATGTACAACTACACTCCTTTGAACCTAGATATTCTGAATACGAACTCTGATACTTATTTATATAAAGCTCCATAATTGTAGTATATTCCAACAGAACGGTGCATCAAAATATGCGCATTAAAGCATGAAAATTGCTTTACAACAAATGATATTACTACATTCGTAAATACTTAGATTCATCTGATATCTGTAAAATTTCGTTGTATCAGGTAAAATGGAATATTATAACTTTTGAAGCTTCATCAATTTGAAATATATCTGACGAAATAGCACAGATACAGTTAAAAGATATGATATCTGATTACTTTTAAAACGTGCTTACGTTTTGTTTGAATCGTTACTTTTTTGTATTTGAGGCAACTTGAAGCAAATTATTGAGCTGCATGACCTGATATTTGTAATTTTGTTATCTCTTCTCGTGTTATCAGTATATTTTAAGATTAACTGTTTTTTCTTGTTCATCACAACCATGAATTACAGCATTATCTTATTTTCATCAGATTAAGGAACTTGGCTGTTCGACAGTCGATCTTGAAACAGTACATTACATTCCTCAAATGAGCGGTGCGTTTTTGACCTTGAGCAAACGATTTCATTTCACTTTGCCCCCGTCTGCTTCGATGGAAACGATATCAGAAGAGTGTTAGTGTAATGAAACATATTTTCAAATGGGACATCCTCAATGCTCCGCTTGACTAATATTAGATAGGACATGCTACCGGCTCAAACTCATTTTCAGTTGATAGTCTTTTTATTCCTTTGCCTTCTCATGTAATTCATATTTTCGTATTCTGTGCATTTGGAGACTGGAATCACAAAGCGGCTTTACAGATATTTATTTACTCAATGTTACAGGCCTTGTTAACATGTTTAGTACTAATTTTCCAATTCACTATTTTTGTATGGAATGGCTAATTTCAGATTTTGTCATGAACTTCTGTGCGCTAAACACCAAATTGAAACTTCAGAGAGCTAGAAAATTGCCCTCCCTATATCACTAAATATTTACAGATATTCATAATTTTTAGTCGGTATTCAGAAATTTCCTCTTACTTATGTCATTGGAGGAGTTTCTTTCACACAGTTTCCAGACGCCTAAAATGCCAATGGTTATTGGTTCAAATCCATAGCATTTCGAACGCATCTTCTTCATGATCTTAACTGTTTATACACATATGTGTTTAATCAGTCTTACACAATAACAATAGTAGAATATAACTTCAATTGCCGCAGCTTTTAACACACACACATACACACATACATACACACACTTACAAACAGGCACACACAGACATACACACACACACACACACACACACACACACACACACACACACACACACACACACACACACAAACTCGCAATCAAATAGATACACACATTTTCCCCCATATATAAATGCATATAGAAATTCTATATAAATTTTGAAACGGTAAGGAGGGATTATTAATATACATTTGAAGTAGGAAAATTAAAAATATTGTATGGCAAGTACTGTTTTCGAATTTGAAGAATCCTGGAGAATTAAACATTATTTCTTTTCTAACAATGTATTAAGCATGGACATTTTTCCCCAGAGTTCTGTTTCTGTATTACGAGATCTCATCCAACGCAATCCAATCGTTTATGAAAATCATCTATGTTCTATCTCTGCAAAATATATTTCGCTGTACCTATACTTTATTTAAGACGGTATAGTAGGCTTTCAGTGAAATTATACGGCTAATTTCATCGGATTAATTGATACCTGTCAATTCTCACATTGATATCCTCAGTTTTCGTGCCGGATGTATGTAATATGATTGAATGCAAAATAAATATCCATTCACACTCATCTAAAAGGACATGGATTTCAACGCTGATGTTCATAATATCTTCAAAATTTTAACAAGCTTACAGTAAGAAACTTGAAATAGTCATACGAACTGTTAAAATGAGTAAGCAAACAATCAGGTTATACTACTGTAAAGAAGAAAGAATACAAGTCAGTGTTGTTACAAAAAAAAAAAAATTGCCTGGATGTAAGAGGTGGAAACGATTACAGTATTTATTAATTTGGGTTTGGTTACTCGGAGTTGTTGCTATTTACAAAATAAAAACAGTGGAGACAAAGGAACAAATTGTAATCTAAGTTTCTGTTTACATAAGAAAAGTAAGACAAATTGCAGTATTGAATTACGATATTACTTTTGCCTGAAAAGTATCTGCATGGCAACTCGTGAAAGGAAAATATTCTAATGAATTTTAATCTTTCATTTTTGTTTATAAATTGCTAGGAATTATTTGTTAAATGTATTTATGATTATATGTGCATACTCACTGTAAATAATGGAAGTATATGATTAAACTTTTGGAGTTCATTCTTTACAACAAAAAGTAATAATGCAATTATAGGCGTTCAGATACATTCACGTACATATATCCCATCCATACATAACAGAAAACCACATAGAAATGAAGGGAAAGAAGCAATTACATAGACATTTACTTCTTTCAAGTAAGTATTCATTATTCTGTGGTTTTACCTCACACAAGACCGACTTCTAATATAGTTCTAAAATTATTGAATCATTGAAAAAAACTTGCATAAAATGTTAACCATTCATTAACATATCTTTTGATTGTATATTCTTGTCTCTTTTTTAGTATTATAATATTTAACCAACATATTAATACGTATTGTATCCTTTTTGTATATTGAATCATTTGTACACATACTTTTAGTCTGAAATGTCATGTTTTGTTCTTTCATGTGTGTATGAAACATCTACTATATACTTTGATTTCTATCATTGCCTTAGACTATGAACGTATAGGGAAGAGGTGAACCAATATAATCGAGTATGCATCAATAATTGTTGATCATTTGAATCGAATCAATGTTAATTTTAGCTCAAATCATATAGAGGAATAATGTAATAACACAAGCGTAGGATGTGTGCTTTTTGCTTTTCAGTAACTCGTGAACCTTAATTCAAATATCTAAGGCTATTTACGACTACAAACAGGTAAAAGGCATACCTCCACAAAGATAAATATTCTAGAAAGCATACTGGAAATGTACATCTATCAGATTGACAAGATTTTAGATATGAATACCGTAACAAACTGACAACATAGCATTTACGATTGTTCTGCTAAAGCTAGAGCGGCCTTTGCCATTTTAAACATTATAGCTTTCTAACTTCACCAATCGAATCCCATAAATCGCAATCTTCCCGTCATCCAAGTCCTGTCTTCCCTTTCACAAACGTACATATACTCTTTACTGAAAGTATTATTTTCTAACACCTCATACTTTATTTATAAATTGTTTCCATGCTATATTTAGTCGTAATATATTTTACATACTATCATCCCTGCCATCATACTTTCGTTCCCTTATGTGAAAACCTAACTAGTAATCTAGTTTTCTGAATGGATTTGCCAAATATAAATGTTTAAGGTAGCATAAAATGTATGATGACATTAAATTATTCGTGCATGCAAAAGAGTATCATGAAGTTTCTTTGTATGTAACCTGTTGGTATGAATTTTAAAAGACGTTTACCACTCATAGATAAAAGCCTAACTTTTATTTCCCACCACGTGTATACAGCTGTGCACGAAAATAAGACATCTCCATATATATATATATATATATATATATATATATATATATATATATATACATACTTACATGAAATCATAAAATACAAGCATACATTACACTTATATATATATATATACATATATATATATATATATATATATATATATATATATATATATATATATATATATATATATATATATATATATAATCTTATTGTCATATGCTATGTCGGTTGGAGTGAAAAGTTAGTCGAATACAAGATAGTGATATAAAGAATGATTTATTTTGAAGCATATCTTCCTCCGAAATAAAATTTGTTAAATCTGAACATTTCTTTAGATACTTTACCGAAATATATATGACATATCTCAATATTGATAGAGGAATTTCTGTAAAAATACAATTGGTTTCAAATACTTTCTCACAATAATTTCATTTTAAATAGCTGATGAAGAGATACAATTTTAACTGGCTTTTCTTCTTATTCCAGATGTCAGTTTTCACTCCACTCTGTATAAATATTCAACATAAACATTTCCATTGGTTATTTCAAACTTTTTTTATATTTTTTCAGACCAAGAATTTAACTGTAGCTTTAAATAAAATAAAGTATTCATGTTTTTACTACTTAAAGTTATTTATTTTTTAACATGGAAGTACACGGAACAAGACACGTAGATTAGCTGTATTTTGTATCTTTGTCTTGTTTTCTCATATTTTCTGAGCTTATTTTAGAAGTTTTTTTCCCCCAGAGTTACACATTCAACAACGAATCTCCGTTCACGTTCATCCATATACGCAGATTAAGATTGTGCACTATTCCATAAACTTAGTATTTCCAACAGGTTTTGTGAAGGTATATCATATACTTTCGGATTAACACATATTTTTACAATATCAATCACTTAGTTCAAATAATAAGTAGAGGCAGGATAGGAATATATTTCAATGCATCTGCTATTTATTGTACAATAATTCCCAAAGAAATTATCGATTAAGTATTATAATGAAATAATGAAGCTCAAACAATAACGCTTCTATATATATATATATATATATATATATATATATATATATATATATATATATATATATATATATATATATATATATATATATATATATATATATATATATATATATATATATATATATATATATATATATGTATATATATATATATATATATATACATATACATATACATATATATATATATATATATATATATATATATATATATATACATATATATATACATATACATATACATATACATATACATATACATATACATATACATATACATATACATATATATATATAATATATATATACATAATATATATATATATATATATATATATATATATATATATATATATATATATATATATATATATATATATATATATATATATATATATATATATATATATATAGATATGCAGGGTAGGGAATCGTCAATTAGTAATAAAATTAATAATTAACAATTTTGCCGGGTGGCTCAGTATGAAAAAACCTTTTCGGTAAAAATCATTTATAATCATAAATCTATAGGGATTGACAGTAACCTGCTTCTCCAATATACTGAGAATTCAGAAATAGCAGTCAAAGAACTACTGATTTCAAAACTACAAATTATTACACACAGAACAAAAAACAGTAGAGAAGAGTAACAAAACCACCTACGTTTAGTTAATTTAGTACGATCGTTTCACAGTTAAGAGTAAAGAATACTCTATTCTGATCTTCAGCTAAATATTCTAATATATATATATATATATATATATATATATATATATATATATATATATATATATATATATATATATATATATATATATATATAATATTATATTTGTGTTAGATTGAGATATAGCTTGATTCCGAACACCAGATATCGTTTGTTATTTTTGCTAGAGATATTACTTATAACTATCCATGCGCCTACACAAATTTCAATGCTAGTCAGTTAATGTGTGAGATTAGGCAAATATAAGTTTATCAGATATGATATGCGTGAGATTGTTTATAAGAACCCAGCATTACACTTGCGAAAGTAAATGCCATGTAACCAATCAGTAATCGACACTGTCCACTTTCTTCATATTACTGCATGCTGGCATTCACAGTCAGTGAGATGTTTGAATATCATCGAAAGAATGAGAGAGATATCTGTTGGAAAAGTTACAGGTCATTGACGATGGTTATGCTTAAAACTCCACGTTTAAGATCAACTAGATATGATTAGTAAAAAAGAAAGAAAAACAGTTTATTGTAGTCATACACATGTATAATGATCTACACTGTTGCAAAGTAAAGTTATGGTCTGATTAGTAGCAAAACATCTGTTGGTGAGGCAGTATCAGCAGAAGAGCAGACAAATGCTTTGCAGTTTACTAATTTCAGATTCTGATTTGATCTCGACGAAATAATCTTCATATTTAAAGTAAAATACTGGAACCAGACTATCCATGCGCCGACGCAAGTTTTTATGAATAACAGTTACAATGTGTGAGTAGGCATATATAAGTTTATCGAATAAGATATATTTGAGATTGTTTTAAGAATTCAGCATTACACATGCGAAAATAAACGTCATGTACCAAATCAGTATGGTGTGCCCACACAACAAAATTTAACAAGATTGCGTTCCAGCACCGTTATTTAAATTACTTGATTATTTGTGAATCTTTGATAGCTTCTTGCGACATTTAGAGAAATCGTTTCGTTCCTGAGCCTAACTATGATGTATGTATGCATGCGTGTATGTATGTATGTATGTATGTGTGTATGTATGCATGTATGTATGTATTAATGTATTAATGCATGCATGTATGTATGTTCTCTTCTGATTCAATACAAGAGGACTGACAATTTGGATTTATGAGCGCGCAAAGGGTAAAGTTAAACGATACACATAAAAAAACATATCAGAAAAACTAAGAGAGGGAACTGCAAAATTTGTCTATATATATGTGTGTATATATATATATATATATACATATATATATATATATATATACATATATATATATATATATATATATATATATATATATATATATATATATATATATATATACTCATACACACACACATATGTATTTTTGTGTCTGCACATTCTGTTCAAAACTTTATTCTATTCTAGAATTCATTTTCACTATCAGTATCTATATTCAAGTTTCTGACAATCAATCTGATGAAGGCTGGAGGATATATCAGCCGAAACGTTGTGTTAACAACAAACGAGATGAGGACAAATATCCGTCAAATGTAAACGATGCAAATAATGAACAATACATCTACTTTCCATTAGGTTGGTCCATTGTATATGTCCAAGGAGCACCTTACGTTCGAGGCCATTTTGTATCTTGACAACTACACAATTCGCCCTTGTATGGAATACCGTTATCATATTTGGGCAGACGCACCATTTTATTACTTGGATCTCTTAGTCTGCGTTCAGAATTCAGCCTCTACTTTTATAGGTTCCTCTCTAGCTGAAACTCTGCAACCCTTGTCACGTCGAAGTGACTTCACCTGACTTGGTTTTTCTATCGTTATTGCAACAGGAAGAGCTCTGATGAATGTTCTCTCTTATTTCCATATCTCGTTGTGCTATCTCTCCTGACTCGAATCTCACAGCGCCTTCATCAAAATGTTGCTGCGCTTCCACAATTAAGGAAGTCTTTCTACGGTCGTAGCTTATTAGTTTGAACTGCTAGACTTTAGAGCTCACATTAATCTAATTTTCTCCTTCTTCTTATAACCCTATCTCCTTCAAGTCTGAAGCAAATTCATTCGTTTCTTCTTAATTTCTCCCTCTTCATGGTTCCCTACACCGAATGGCTTCTCGCCTTCTTTGAGACTTACTAATACAAAGAATTTTAATAAAGAGCAGTTTCTATATAATATGCTTAATTTCATTTAAATACCGCTCCTGATATCAACATAAAAAAAGACTAGTTAAAAAGATAGGTACCGAATCGGAAAATATTAATTTCGTATCATTAGCTGGAAAGATATTTTATGTAGCAAGGCTGCATAATAACCCACTCAAGATGGGTATTTTTAGTAATTTGTTTTTAGTGCGGTGAGTCTTGTGTGTGAGGTTGGATGGTCTTTGTTGGGGGACGTTTTCAATGTATGAGTTGAACGTTATGAAGCGCTTTTTTTCATTGAGTTCCTTCAGATTAATGTTAGGAGAGTGATAAATCAGAGATCAAAAGTCGTTAGACTAATATATTAGCGATCCAAAGTCAGCAAATATATAGCGTTCACAGTAGTATTCGAAAGATGAGATTTTGTGTTGGTAATATAAGGGTCAATTATGTAATTTTTAAAATTTTTATCAACGTTGGTAAATGCTAAATTATCACTAATATACGAAAAGATTGATGAATATGCGTATGCCTATATAAGTAACAATGATTTTACATATATAGTAGTAGGAAGAAAATATATTAAGGGATACGAATTTGATATCTTGTTCCAATTCATAGAAAATAAGGATATTTAGCTGGGGACTACACATTCCCAGCCAGAAAAAAAAATCACAGATAATATAAAGTAAGCAACAAGTAGAATTCATAAATAAAACACTCATACCTCTGTAAGGGTACAATGTTAAATGTACAACATAAAATCAATATCAAAAATAAAATAAAGTAAAATAAAATGAAAATGAAAGTGAAAAGACCCTACACACATTCAGATGCGTCCATATATCATTACATACGTTACTCATACAAATATGTTATTTATTATTATTCCCCTCACTCGGAAATTGCAATTGGCATGGGCCTGGTGTCTATTAAGCGTCAGTACAATTGGTGCAGTGTGCGCTCATAGGTACAAGCTTTAGACTTCTGGTATATTCAGTCGGGCGCTCGTGATGATGTATGCAGCTGGAATATTCTTTTCTTTACTACTCTAGGCACAACGCTCGAAATTTTTGGGGAGGGAGCCAGTCGATTAGATCGGCCTCGGTAACCAACTGGTGCTTAATTTATCGACCCCGAAAGGATGAAACGCAAAGTAGACTCCGGATGTATTTGAACTCAGAATGTAAAGGCAGACGAAATACCGCTAAGCATTTCACCGGCATGCTAACGTTTCTGACAGCACACCTTCTTTGTAATAGGAATATTAATCAAGTTGTACTTGGGTACATGCATACGTATATGCTCCTCTAACTTTGTTTTGTACACGATTACTATATCTTTGATCCGAACTTGGTGCTTTACTATTTAGGTACCTTCTTCACTTGATCTCTTGCACTTTAAGAATACGTATACATGCATGCATGCATACATACATACATACATATATATCTATATATGTGTGTGTGTGCGTGTGCATGTGTACGTGTATAAGTTTACATATATATGTATATCTGTGTGCGCGTGAGTGTGTATGCGTGTAAATTTGCATATCCCTATATATGTGTGTATGCATGTCTGCTTATTTCTGATTTTTGTGGTCGTTTTCAATATAGAGTTACAGTATAGAGAGACACACGAAAAACTAATATAAGGTATTGTGAGATATATATATATATATATATATATATATATATATATATATATATATATATATATATATATATATATATATATATATATATATATATATATATATATATACATATATATATATATATATATGTGTGTGTGTGTGTGTGTGTATATATATATATATATATATATATATATATATATATATATATATATATATATATGTATATATATATATATGTATATATATATATATATATATATATATATATATATATATATATATATATATATATATATATATATATATATATATATATATATATATATATATATATATATATATATAAATGTATGTATATGTATGTATATAAACGTGGCAATCGGGATTATGTCATTACCTTAAAGGCCAAATTTTGTTGATATTCTGAGACCCCGGCGAGACGTGGCGGCATTCATGTTTCAATTCATAATTTTATCCCTTTCACATAAATTATACGCTTAATACTCTTTTACAAATACATCACACTTTCTCATTATCCTCACCTAGGAATTGTATTTCAATATTCTATCCGAGAATATTTGAATATCTGAGAGAAAATTGCTTTTAGGATTTTGGATATATACTATATTCATATAAAGATCAGTTCAGAAATGCTTCAGTCCCATTACTTATTCGAAATACTTGATGAAATAATATTTCTAGATCAAAGATTATACCAATAAATTATTTATTCGGTATTTCTTGAAATAATCATAAAATAGGACGTATTCGTATATATGGAAATTCGATCATAGTCTTTAATTTAATATAAAATGAAAATTTATTAATATTGGGAATAATTTTGAAATATATCGCACTGTTCCCATTACATGATTGAAATTGCTTTATAAATGTTTCTATACCCGATATTGTAGGGTCTAGCATATGTGATATAGTGTATTGAAAATCGGCGTTCAACCGAGTTCTCAACATTTACTACACGAACACTGCCTCTAGTCTACGTCTCCAGTGCATAAGCGAAATGATATATACCTAAAATGCTGGGATAATATAGACCGGTTATTCCGAAAATGGAAGGTACTCCCCCATCTGGGGCGGGGGATTGTTCCAGATGTGTCGCTGAAGAAAAACGGAGCGATAATGGGGTAGTTTCACTCAAGATTGGAAAATAGTGTTTAAAAATCGAACTGAAAAAACGGCTGCCCTAAGAAAGCTAATTACAAGTCAGCACAAGAAAAATTAGTCCCAAAAATACCAACATTTCATTGATGAAACTGGTCATTAAATTGACACCAGAGTGCCCTAGAAAGAAGAAAACCTATGACTGGACAAAAGTAACATCGACAACAACAACGACGACTGCAATAACAGCAATAACAAGAGGACACGAATATATATATATATATATATATATATATATATATATATATATATATATATATATATATATATATATATATATATATATATATATATATATATATATATATATATATATATATATATATATATATATATATATATATATATATATATATATATATATATATATATACATACATAGAGAGGGGGAGAATTATAGATATATTTGGCATCAGTAATGTCTGTAGTCATTCTGCGTGCTCAAATCCTCAGAGAAGTATTGTAAGTTATAAGGAACTATAATGATTTGTTTTTTTTTTTATCAGTGGTGGAGTATCGGATGAAGTACTTGCAGTAGGATTCTAACTGGGGTTTACCAGACGCTTTCTTTTTCCGGTGTTTTCCATTTTTCTTTCAAATTAATATATTAAAAACCCTATCATTACGAATTAAAAAAAAATAAATGCAATTAATTTATATTTGTCGGACTTTCAGAATGACAGTCTTACATAAATCGGTATTCCTCAGTAGATTTTCTTTTTCCGGAATTTGTCCACATTTTATAGCGTCCTGTATTTCAGTCATTCTAAGAAGGACTTTTTAAAAACATTTTAAGCCATACTTCTTAAACGTCTACTCATAGTCTCATCGTAGAAGCCACATCAGTTTTTGTCATGTATTAGTAGAAATACATTTTGAAACACTTGTAATCCGCATTTTAATAGAAAACTATCCATACATGAATTGAAATTTTTCGTTACTCCTTTTTTTTATGAGATTCAAATTGTGAAAATTAAGTCGGAGACGTGGAAGTACGAAATGTTTTCCCTACAAATGCTTATTAAGAGTGTTTCAAATTGTAGAATACTATAACATTGATGATATATTGTGCATACTTAGAATAAACAAATTTAGCTTGCTGTGCAGTGAGCCTCTCTTGCCAATAATTTAATGTGACTTGCTTATGTTTGCTTCGTCAAAGATTAATGTTTGGGTTAAGAGTTATTATTTGTAACAGAACGAGAAACAGATAGGAAAGAGGAGTCAGTATTTCTTGTTTGAGTTATAGAAGAGACATCGGCGATGGGAGGTTATCATCAAAGCTTCATCAGGTTATAGCATGTTTCAAGAGCACTCCTATAACCTACAGGCAACATCTGGTTGTCAATAACCTAAGTGATATATTTAGGAAATCGTTGGAAACTGTTATCACAAGAGTGAATATGGTCAAGGCATGTGCTCTCAATTCCATTCAAATCAATAGCTTTGCACATAGAATAATAATGATTTTGAAAGTTTGTCGTTACATACATATGTTGGATGGTTATGAAAGCCAAACTGCTTAAAAGTTCCTTTTCTAAAGCAATAATTGAATTCTTGAAAGACTCTACTTATCTTTCAGATGAACCAATAAATATTAAGCATGATATTGCTTATTTCCCAAATATGTTCCCAAATCGAATGCGATTAATTTGCAACAGCAAGGAAATGAGGTTAAACATTAACAAAGTAAAATTATCGTCTCTCTCCACGTCTCTGTTCAAGTTACAGTTATTCAAGTTTAACGTAATCCGTCCCCAGGTTTCCGAGCCTTTATGAATTAGAGAATGAAAAGTACACACCTGAAAATGAGATTCAATTCCATCATTCACACATGGATGATCAGCAGAGACGCTGTCTGGTGATCCTTAGATGTATTAAATGAAGAAACAAATTAGTGGAGGAAGAACATGTTTCACTGTAAAATGATACTGAGCTGAGGCCAAAGTTTGAAACAAAGCATGATCTCTTGCAATCAAAATGACCTTTTCATTGTTAGAGGATATTTCTACCCTGCACTGTGTAATTAAGTCAAGGCGTACGTAATTAACTTTCCAAAAATCTTATTCAGTAGAACCCGGCTTCAGTGCAGTTGCCCAGCTTCTTTCTAAGGAAAGATACATACTGACAACTACTGAACGCGGTTATCTAAGTCTATGTGTTAGTTCTGGTCAGTCTGAAGTTGAGAAGCTCATTATCCTGCACTGTGTACATCAATGACATTCAAAATATGAAAACAACGAAGTTAGAGGTGAAATGTAGATTTACTTATTCACATTTAAAAAGAAGGGAAATAACGGATTAATCAGGTAAAATGAAGTTGTTTTAAAGGGCGATAGGAAAAGGTCCCTCTTTGTGGTGATGGAAGAGGGTAGGAATGTGGCTCGGGTGTGAAGGGAACAGCAGTCCGAAAAAGATTGGGAACCACAGATATAGACAATGCGGGTGTAGTGAATCTACACAAGAATCAACAACAATAGAACCTCTCTGTAAAATCTAAAAGCGATAAATTGATAATACTTAGTAGTTATCGCCAAGCCAACATGGCAGTCCCAAAATTAGGACGAAAGCTGTGTGTCACATAGCTAGCTAGAGGCGATGGCTTCTTGGAGCTAATTCACGGCAACTTTCGTCCTAATTTTGGGACTGCCATGTTGGCTTGGCGATAACTACTAATTTCCAGTAACGCTGCCGTAGTCTCCTTTAGAGAGAATTAGAAATATTAATAACTATATTTCTGATAATACTTAGTTTTGTTAAAAGAATGAATATTCCATAAATACGTATAGAAATAAAAGGAAAACAAATATTCATGAAAATGAACGATATTACAGCTGCAGCAAATATTCCCGCGTCCTTTATATAAACCATAAAACGAATTCTATGTTTTTAACACAATTCTTCAAGGCAACTTTGAATATATATATATGTATATATATATATATATATATATATATATATATATATATATATATATATATATATATATATATATATATATATATATACTCATCTCCATTTTAGATATTCCAATCTTGTTTATTTTCTTGAGTTATTAATAAGTTGATTAAACTCATTAAAATAACTTTTATTTTTGAAATTTGTATAACTATTATCTGTTTGAATATATCTGTCTGTTTGGCATGAGAAGAGATATCACAGCTAATAGGTGAGTCAATCAACCACTCGAAAATCAAACAATATGTTGAATCTTGTTAATTGTCGTTTGTCATTTATATATTCGACCACGTTGTATATTATACAGTGTAATTAAAAAACAATTTAAAAGATATCATGCTGTTTTAAATGGCTATTTTTAATATTCAAAAGAGATTAACCAGGTTTGTAATTGAAATAGTATTTAATTACAATGTATATGCGATACAGTTGTTTAAAGTAATTCATAATAAATGTGTAAGTTAAGATAAAGACATTGAATTTTACTGCAATAGAATATCAACATATAA
This sequence comes from Octopus bimaculoides, assembly GCF_046866305.1. Taxonomy (NCBI): domain Eukaryota; kingdom Metazoa; phylum Mollusca; class Cephalopoda; order Octopoda; family Octopodidae; genus Octopus; species Octopus bimaculoides. Next base: position 183,535,149 of record NC_142929.1, on the reverse strand, counting down.
GAGATGGATTCCATTTTACACTTTAATGTAATGGATAAAATATGGGAATACGTGTTGTTAGCATAGATGTCCTGTATAGCTTTCGGAATTTTGTTTTGGGATCATTGCATGAAATAACTCATAACTATATTCAATGCGTTACATATGAACCTCTGTAGGGCCACTGAGCAGCTGACGTATTGCCTTAGGGCAATTGTTATTAATTTTGTAGCATATGTTTAGAAGGTCAAAGAATCCTGATAATGTTTCTGTCTTCAATTGATTATGGCTTTTGCGTATCAACAATGTTCATTCACCACACTCTTAATAGCCGATTTAAGTATTTCATCAAAAGATTTTAGTTAGAAGATGCCTTAATTGAATAGTCTATACTTTTTAAACTAAAGTGCTTTGTAATTTCAAGTATCTATTATAAAATAGCTATAGTTATTTATTACATCGGGCACTGAAAGTGATCAACAGACTAGAACGCGAGGCTTCAAAGGTTGACTTGTGCTGTAACTCAGATAAGATTGAATACCAAACGTCAGATCAAGATCCTGAAGAATCAAATCACCCCTTTGCAATAAATGAAACAGAACCTAAGGAAGTTATTAAAACATAAAATGAATTGGTACTGTGATGCAAAGAAGTGAAACAGACTTTGCTGTACAGTGGTCACTTGCTTGGAGTACGTGTCACGAACTACATAAAATCTGGAGTTCTACGATGGCACCTAAATTGGAAACTAGGTTGTTTGTCTCCAAAAGTAGAGTCAGTTTTGTTATACGATGCTGAAATTTGGACCCTCAGCAAAAAGTTTGAAAAAGAAACAGACGGCTGCTACAAAAAGATGTTAAGAATAGCTCTGAATATTACATGCACACCTCATTTAACCAGCGAGTAGCTTTATCAAAATCTACTCAAAGTGTCTGAAAAGATTTAGCAATGAATGCGAATTTCTGGTCATTGTATCAAGCACCCAGAAGAACCTGTGCGTCAACTGGTTTTATGACAGTCAGTTGCAGGAAGAAGCAACAGGGAAAGAAAAGTCTAACCTGTGAGGACAACTAGCATCAGGACAGTGGAATGACAACTTTTGACGAATTATGAACATGCATGCAGACCCTGATGGATGGTGTGCTCGCGTGAAATCATTGTAGCGTCCAGAAGGACGGCCAAGCTAAAGTGATTAACTTATAAAAGTGAATAAAGTAACTTAACGAGAAAGCATTGCATTATTTTATATTTGTAGTTTGGTTTCATTCGGTTGTATCGTGTAGCTTTTATTCTTATTAATGTTTATTGTCATTAAGATATCAGATTTCGAAAATAAATTGATATTTTTCAAATTTTTGTAATATAACTGTAATATTTTCAAAGATTAACAAGAGAAACACTAGTCTAGTGGAATACGATAAGTGTGTGCATGTGTGTTTACATTTTGTGTAACATTTGTCGTTTAATAATTAATCAAACAAGACAATATTTCAAGAAAGGTGACAATGCATTATGTTAATGTAACTTGCGCGAGATGTTGTATAACACCTGCCAACAAGTGCAATTATGAAACATTTCAACACAAAGAAGCAATTGATTCAAAAGAAGTTCATTAATCATAATCTTCTATACATGCCTTCCTGAAACTACAGTATTTCGTATGTTGAACACAAGATAAGTAGATTACCCACTGATTTTACAATAAGAGAATAGTTTTATTTTCGAAACAATGAAATGCTACTGCTATGGTAATAGGATCTATTATTCATGAGCTATATATCTAATGGACATATTGGCTAAAATATATTTGCAATGACAAATAGCTAACACGTGGGAGATTTCACTGCTATTTCTTGCAGATTATGTAATCGCGTACAGCTTTTTCTGACTGGAAGATACCTTACAAATCATTACAGAATTTGTAGATAAAAAAGCTGAAAAAATTTATAGTTGACGGATAATAGATGGATTTGCTCTGTACGCGAATAAAAATACCAAATTAGGGAATGGCGTAAATAAAATCCTGACTACATTTTATATACTCAGTATAAATATTCGAGCTACTAATAATGTCTTGTTTGGAAACGCTGGTCTAAACAGGATTTTATATGTCTTGTGTCTCCAAGCAACTTTCGGGTTCTGAGTACATGGCCTATTCAATTTTCAAATCAGTTCGTGGGTACAAGAGAAACCACAAGAAAAAACGAGGAGGTAGTTGCGAAATGTAGAAGGTTGAACAAAATTGAAAACAAAAGAACAGAAAAGAAACTTATAGTTATATCCCCTATAATTACGCTACCTGTTGTAGCATAATGCAACAGAGTGGTGTCCAAAGTCTGCCCGACAGCTGCTCAACCCGAAGTATGTAGTGTACTCAGGTTTCACAAAAACAAAATTGTCTATATATTTGCTGAAAATTTCGGATCTAGAATTAGGTAGTGCAGTGGAATTCTTAGATCGAAAAATATGCGATCTTTCAGTTTTACATATGTTGCATTTTTCGATTCATTAACATATGGCATGCATTTCTATACGAGTCACCACTTGATTGTATGTAGTGTGGAGTTGGTAAATATATTGCATAATGTCATTTGATGTTATGCAAGATAATTACATACATATAATCATCTATGTGTGCCTAAAGAATATATACACAGATGCTCACATGAGCGTACACTTTTCGAATATCTACCTTCTTTTACATGTTCTAGAAAATATGTAAAAAATCAGAGGAAGAAACACAGCAATAATCTGAAAATAATCTACATTCAACATGAATACGTATAGCCACACACATTTTGGCAACAATTCAGACAATTAGTAATTTTTTTCAGTTCGGATGTTAACCATCTACCATGCAACTCCGATCTTGCTCCCTACGAATATCACAAGTTTAGTGAAATAAACACCTGTCTTTGTGGACAATTATCGATATTTAATCGGATATTAGAACTTGCAAAAAATGAGACTCTATTGAGCAAGGCGCAAATAATTCATCACTTGTGAAGGCGTGATAATTATGTTCTGGATATTCCAGGATATAGATTAGAATCTCATTGAAAATATTTGTGAACATATTCTGGACAAATCTGACGGAAATTTAACTTGTAAATATGAATTTATAACTCTTGAGCGTGACAATATTTACATGCACTGATGAAAAGGAGCATATTGTGAAGGCAAAGGGACATATTGCGTTGCTTCGTGTTAAGGGCGTTGGACTGTAAGATTGTTGTTTCGATTCCTGAATTGGATGACGCGTTGTTTTCTTGAGTAAAATACTTTCAGGTCACGTAGCTCCAGTCTACTCAGCAGGTACACATGGGTAATCCTGCGACGGATCGGCGTCCCGTCCAGGTATGAAATTTATACGCTGTAGAACCAGGAAACTGGCCCTTATGATTCGACATGACTCGAGATAGTAGCCTTTAATTTTTCTGTTCTAAAAAAAAAGAAGAAACGTATTATCTTTTTTGTAAAATATAGGGTTACTTCAAGAAAGTGAATCTGCGCTTTCAGCATGTCCTTATGGATATATGAATTTTACATGCATACAAATAAGCATTTCAAGGATTGTGGAAAAAAAGTGAGCTTCAGCTTCTATATCTTATAATCTACGAAATTTATGTCATTCTATTATTCATATTGCGAGTGTATCGCCTTTGTATCGTTACTGAAATACTGTAGTGGCGAAGTGACATATCACGTAGCCAAGCTAGTTATTTCTCTTCTATATTCATAAATAATTCTTCCTAAAACAATTGTGTTTTACCATTGAATATAAAGTTAAACCGATATTATAACATTTTGAATTAATATTACCTGTCTTAAAGTATAGCAACAGCTGGTTAAGAGGAGAAATGAGAAATGCCTTGAAGTAAATATTGTTACAACCTGGTGATTAAGAGTTATATATTTAAACATCATTTATTCATTTAAATAGGTGGCAATCCTAAATATATATGTGCAGCATAATCATAAATTTAATACAGATCTACCGAATTCAAGAAATGATACAGTATTATTGAAATTCTTCATGCAGCAATACAATTAAACGCAATATATATTCAAACTATCGTTTACTGTGGCCGTGTTATATAGCGTGGTTCTCAAAGTGACGAAAATATATTGCAATATACTTTGGCCTTATTTAAAGAAACTCACTATTAAAACAATATTGAATGAATTAATAGATATAGAATATTAAAAAAAAAATACAACTTGTATAGGTAAAGGGAGACCCCCTTCGGTCACGAATGACCATGGGATTGCACCTAGAAAGTTGCCCTCTTAGGCACAAGTCTGGGCAAGGTTGTTTGTGGAAGACCAGCAGTAACCCATGCATACCAGCCTCCACTCTCCACGCCACCGAAAGGCAAAGAAGCCGATACAGCTTGGCACCATTGATGTCGCAACTCATTTCTACAGCTGAGTGAACTGGAGCAACGTGAAATAAAGTATCTTGCTCAAGAACACAACACGCAGCCCGGTCCGAGATTCATACTCACAACCTCACGGTTGTAACGATGACGTTCTAACCACTGAGTCATGCGCCTTCACATAGGTAAATGGTTACTTTAGAAATTATGTATTTCGCTGCTTATTCTGAAACTTTCTACAGATAATCCGCAATCACATCTTCTATTCAGACCACACGGGATCTGTATTATACACATACATGCATGTATACATACATACATACATACATAAGTACGCACACGCACATGTTTATATATATATATATATATGTATATATATATATATATATATTCATATATATATATATATATATATATATATATATATATATATATATATATATATATATATATATATATATATATATATATATATATATATATATGTATACATATGTATGGAAGAAAACGCAATAGAGGACAAGAGAAAGAACAATTAGAAGGACAGGCAAAAAAAAGACGGGTCGTTCGTGACTTTCTTTCCTCAGTCAAGTTCCAGAAGTCACGACAATTTCGCGCCGTTACACTTAAGATGGTTGGATCTAGCTGTCCTCCAAAATGTCTAAGCTAAGAGCATTAGACGCCTTTCTAAGAAAGCTTGCGAATGTGTACAGCAATAAAGACAAGTAAAACAAAACAAACAAACGAAACAAAAACGGAGAACATGGTACACAATTACGAATACAAACAACAAGAAATAACAGCATGTGTCGTTTAACTGAGAACGAATCAAATTGAGCTAGCGTTTATGAAATGAAAGCCTAAACGAAGGAACATAAGAGATGGACTTAAGAAGTGTTGGAGGTCGGCAGTCAGGCAAAGAAACACACGGGGGAATGAGAAAAGAGAAGGGAAATGAGAGGGGGAATAAAGGATAGAGTAAGAATCGTACAAAATTTAGATGCATCGCTAGTACGAGGTGAGCACAAGTGTGTATGTACGCCGTTATATATATATATATATATATATATATATATATATATAGCGGCGTACGTACGCACTTGTGGTCACCTCATAGTAGCTATGTATCTAAATGACATATATATACATATACACACATACACTCATATATATAAATATATAAATCGATTGCAGTTGAACTCCCATTCTAATAGTAAATCTTTCTGAAAACTTCGCATACAATCCCTGTGTATATTGGAAAAGCACGATGGAGAATGAACAATTACACCTCTTTAATGAATATTTTAGAGCATATCATTTGCTTGAAATTAAGGTTCAACTCAATGCACAATATTTGAAAAACAAAATGGAACAGAAGGGACAAGGAGATTCGAATGACAGAAGATCGTTGATGAGGTTATAGAATATTTACGTTCCTTCTTCAAATTATCTGTATGCCTTATCCTATATGTCACCACGTTTTGTATTATAATATTTAAAATCGATTCCCCCTCACCAACATGCCAGCAAAGCTCCTTCAAAACAATAAAAATTAAATATACCATACCCACATATGTCATAGTGATGCACCCTCCTAGTAAACCATTTGAATGTGTTCTGTATTGGTTTAGCAAGGTTATTCAAACGACACACGTCGATCATGGAATCACCAAATATGTATGTGCCGTGGATATAGAATTTTTCTTTAATGTCCTTAACTATGCAATCCGTCTGAAGGAAACGGCTTTTTATAATGATATACTGTACTCATAGATCAATTAAATAAATTGCTTGAAACGGCTGTAATGAAATGACAGCTATCCATCGTCATATTTATTTATTAATTTATTTATGTATTTATTTATAATTCACCTCTCTCAGAATCTGTATCTTGCAGTTTCCGAAGTATCTTTCGGACCATGTATTTAATACAACATTCGTTCTAGATGATATACACGGTTGGGTTCAATTAATTGCTTACATAACATGAATATCCTTCTGCCAGTACTTCTTTAGCAATGTTGATATTCGAATGTAGTTGCTGTGTATGCGTTCTAATTCTGACCTAACCTGCTGCCATACATTTAAGTACCTTATTCAACAGAAACTTACTTTATTATATGAGCGAGTGTATGTGCGCGCCCAAGAACTCTCTCTCTCTCTCTCTCTATCTCTCTCTCTCTCTCTCTCTCTCTCACACACACACACACACACATATATATATATACATGCATTTATATACATATATATAGTCATATATATATATACACAAACACCCACACTCACTCACACATATGTCTATGTACATACGTACGTCTGCATGCACTGTGTTATATTTATGTAACTTGTTACATGTATTTACATATTTATTTTGGCGGAGATATTATCAAGATTGTGCATATTGGAACACAGACTACTCTTAGCGTTCAATATCATTATTTGTATTGGGTAATTTAGTATTCATTCATGTAACTTAGCTCAGTTCAAAGTACGCAGTAGATCTATTATCAGTAATTATGTTTTAAAACACAATAAGCCATATCGAATCTTCTCAGACATTATGCTTCATTGTTGGCTTGTCAAAAGTATTACTTGCTATAGTATATAATGAATCACATTGACATAGAATGCTATAAACACACATACACACATAACTAGTTACATGTACATAAATGTGCACTTATGCACACACATATGTATGAATGTGTATATATATATATATATATATATATATATATATATATATATATATATATATATATACATATACATACATATATATATATATATATATATATATATATATATATATATATATATATATATATATATATATATATATATATATATATATATATATATATATATACATATATACATATATATATATACATATATACGTATAATATATATACATATATATATATATATAAATATATATATATATATATATATATGTATATATATCTTATATATATATGTATATATATGTATATATATATATGTGTATGTATATATATATATATATATATATATATATATATATATATATATATTTACATATATAGCGAGAAAGAGAGAGACGGCGACAGAGACAGACAGAGAGGGAGCGCGTGAGAGAAAGTGGGGGCAGGGACGGGACAAAACAAAGATAAATAACTTAATAACATATGTTCACGTAGGATGTGCGATTTTAGAGGGTTGTATCTATAGAGATATATCGATTGATAGATAGATAGATAGATAGATAGATAGATAGATAGATTGATAGATAGATAGATAGATAGATAGATAGATAGATAGATAGATAGATAGATAGATAGATAGATAAGCATCTCTGGACAAAAAGTACTTCTTTAATTTCAAAAGATGAAAGGAGAAAAATGTTTAAATATGAACATAGACAAGAGAAATGAGAAGTTGTAGGCTTAAGACATTCTTGGTGATGAATTAAGTATGCAGACACAAATACATACAGTATGCATATTTGTGTCTCTGCATATATTTGTGTGTGTTGGTATGGATGCGTGTGATTAAATATATAGATAAAGATGACATAAATTAATGCTGAAGCAAAGAAACAAAACCTATCTTCACAATATTCTATTCTGTATTTGAAGTGATTGTTCATTTTGATGGAAGTTCCAGGGAAAATCCTTTCAAAGGCTACAATGCATACAATAGGAATATAAAACATAATTGTTAATAGATGAAATGTTTTTAATCTGTTCGTTGTGAATAGCGTCGTAAATCTCTAATACATACGTCTTTCTATTCTACGTCAAGTATCCTTTCGTTTTTAATGTATTGTTTAACTCCTGACAAAAGCCGGCCATTATTGACAATTCGATATGCCATTCTGAAGACCACATTGTATTATTTAAACATAGTTGTCGTTGCCGTTGCTTATCAGCCCAATTCGGCCCTCATTGAACACACAACGATCAAAGACATTTCAGTTGTTGGGGACTGTATTATCTGAAGTGTAGTTCTTTATTGAAAGTAGTGGTATATGGTTTGTGAGTATTTATTGTAGTTATTTTTAGAATATCGACCAAAGACACTGAGGCACCATCGTAGGCTAACTACAGTAGGTATATTTACTAGTATCAAATTATAAATACTAGGTATATGAGTGGCATTTTATCGTTTTATCATTATATACGCAAATAAGTCTGGGAAGGCACCAAACTTTACTGCAATTACCGTCTGCATCACTCCTGCAATTTCCAATTAGATTGATACAGGTAGGTATAATTATTTGCATCCGCTTCCGATAGCAACCCCACACCTATGTATCTCGCAAGTTTACAGTAAACAGAGGCATCACTAACGGAGGCCACAGCGGTTGCGGCAAAGTCCGATATCTGAATGCTGATTTTTATTGAAGATGCTACTACATTATTTTGTTCGGCCCTGGTGGACTGAAGCCTTATGTTGGCGTTAGATATGAGGATTCCTCAGTACCACTATCTTTGCTGAGCTTTAGTAGGATGCCAAAGAAAGACTGACGCAAAACTTCGGTAAAATATCTCACCTGATGCAGGAGGCTACAGAAAATTAAGTCAGAGAACATTTTAATGCGCACAAAAGCGTTATTATTATTATTATTATTATTATTATTATTATTATTATTATTAGTAGTAGTAGTAGTAGTAGTAGTAGTAGTAGTAGTAGTAGTAGTATTGTTGTTGGTGTTGCTGTTGTTGTTGTTGTTGTTGTTGTTATTGTTAGCTTTTCCACAATGAATACTTCCGTAAACATGTTCTTTTACGACTCATGTTCAAGGCAGTAATCCTCGGAAAATGTGTTACCAGCATGTTGACTGAGCAGCGCTGTCTACTCTCTTAAACATGATCTGACAAACATTAGTTATCCTTCGCTTCGTCTCACCGACCTAACGTTTCGAATACCTCTGTGACCCAGCGTAAGCATATGTACGAAGCACAGAACCATACATGTATGCAAACTGACACACCCATAAATAAATATATCTGTATATGGTATGCTATGTATATGACAGGCACACCCATAAATGTTATAGTTATTCCAGTATTTTGGCTGCGGACATGTTAGGTCACCATCTTGAAAGTTTAAGGCTGGCACTTATTCAATCGGAACATGTTGCCGAACCGCTAGCATAGAGGGACTTAAGGAGAACGAAAAAAATCGGTTGTCAAGCGATTGTGTGAAACACCTACATAGATATATGGCTGTGGGATAAAACGTTGGACCTCAACCCCATGATTCCGGGTTCGGTCCTGCTGAATAGCGCTTTGGATAAGAGTCCTATACTCTACTAATCTAGTCTCATGAGTGGATCTAGTCCCGTGAGTGGATTCGGTAGCTGAAAACTGAATAACTATATTATAAAAATTCAGGAGTTATAAGAGATGGTTACATTTATTAAATCACTGGATGTTCTTAGGGTAACGGCCGTTACGCGGGAATCTTCTTATAGGAATGGTTTCAGTGAGGATGGAATTACGCCCCCACCTTTTCGCTTCAATGACTGTGCTCGCCATTATACAATATAACCGTATATTCACAGACCTATAAAAATATTGTAAGCTAGCTCATCAGACATCTTGCATCCGTGTAACTATGTTATTCTGGTAATTTGATGAGATAACTTGCTACATTTGCATTCATTTGTGGATAAGCAATTTTATTTCATAATGCAGAGAACGTATATTCACACACACAAGTATGCATCATTTCTTTCGTACTGAAATTTATAGCACATCAGGAAGGCAGCGGGACGGCCGTAACACGAAGGATGTCAAATGGTTAAAAAAAAAATATACTAACATACCTTAAGTATTGCTCGTGAAATAAATCTATCGATCAGATCTCATGTATGTATATACATATATATATATATATATATATATATATATATATATATATATATATATATATATATATATATATATATATATATATATATATATATATATATATCAAACATTTAGATTAACGTGAACAGGGTACTAAAGTTTAGGCACCAGAATTTAGTATGGTATTATCCATACAATTTCAAAGTAAGGTGATTAAAATCAAATGATTATATTGTTCGATTAAATGGACTTGCATGAAACGATCGTACTGCATTACCTCTGTATATCCTTGTTGCTTAGTTTGCTTCTATATATATATATATATATATATATATATATATATATATGTGTGTGTGTGTGTGTGTGTGTGTGTGTGTGTGTGTGTGTGTGTGTGGGTGTGTGTGTGTGTGTGTGTGTGTTACAGACACGACAGAAGTAAATAAACAGCCTTCTAATCATTAAATTTCATTTAAATCCGAAAGTATACGTTGAAATTAGTTATTAATTATTATAATGTGAATATCTAATATTCAGTAGACATGCCCTTTGCATGTTTTAATGCAAGAATACTATTGAGCTAACTGCTGTTCAGATGACGAATATTCTCTTGCAGAATATGTTGCCGCGTTTCATGTAGTAATTTCAAAAGGTCTGGCTTTGAGGGTGCTTTCTAATTCTTTTAACGAAGTGTCATGTCCATTATGCCGCAGAGGTGTTCATTACGGTTCATATCACCTGACTGGCTTTCATATTTAATCAATTTCATATTATTTACAGAATTTACACAGGGGTGGGGGTCTTAAATGTTACTGGCTTTTGGGATGAAAGAAAATACAGTTGATTATGATTTTCTTCAACATATTTCACTCTCACGTCATGCACGTATTGCAATAGTCCTTCAGTTTTTCTGCACACGGTAAACGTACTCGAAATGTTGTGCCTCAAACCAGCCCTTTCGTGAAATCCTTAGAGCCGTGAACTTTTCATCAACCCGGTGTGTATATACATTTATGTGTGCGTGTGTGTATGTGTGTGTGTGTGTGTGTGTGTGTGTGTGTGTGTGTGTTTTGTGTCTGTGTTTGTTACCCCACCACTGCTTCTCAACCGGTGTTGATGTGTTCCCGTTACTGTAATATAGGAGTTTGGCAAAAAGTCCGATAGAATAAGTTCCTGGCTTAAAAAGTTAGTCCTTGGTTTGATTTGTTCTACTAAAATCATTCAAGGTGGTGTTGCAGCATGGCTGCATTGAAATAAGTGAAACAAGTAAAATAAGAAAAAAATAAGATTAAGTTCAGAAACGCACGCCCACACACAGATGCACAAACGCACAAACATGTGTGTATGTATATATATATATATATATATATATATATATATATATATATATATATATATCGGTTTCCTAGTGGGTGGTTATTTAAGCAGTAATGTTTTGTTATCTTAGACAATATTGTAAAGAAAGTAAGAAAATAGTGTTGCATGCGTGGAAAAATACGAAGGAACGATCGTGTACAAAGACTGATATTTCAAAAAGATTTATCCATAAAATAAAACAGATCGACATGTTTGAACACAGCAAAAACATTAGTAAAGCAGATAGGAGCAAAAGGAATTAAGTATTTCAACCTTGCTTGTCTTGTAGGTAATTTGATATTCTTGTAGTTTGTTATGATCCTGCAGAAAAATGTAACGTGAAGACATCACGTATGTAGAAATGGATTAGGAATTGAGTAAAATAAATACGATGAAAAGTTTGAAGAAATAGAAAAGATTTCTTCCAAATTCCCTGCAGGTCAACGAAAGAAACTGATACAAAACTTCTTTCAATTTTGGTAGCATATTTCATTGTTGTTTTTTTTTTGTTTGATTGTTTTCTTTTTCTGTATTTTTAAAGAGAATATACGAAAATATACATTTATTATTTAACGTTCTATTTACGTTGGATTTCACATTGATCATCTTTTCTGTATGTACTCTTTTATGTTGGAGAAACTTATTTTGTTGTAAGCATTTTATTTTTCATTCACTTGCACTCTGACATTTAAACAAATGAACACACGCAGAATATATAAAATATATAAACTAGCACTCCTTCGGTTACTGCGACTAACGTTCCTGTTGATCTTAACTATGGAACATCCTAGTCGTAAAATAAACGTGCAAGTGACTGGGCAGTCTACAGACATGTTTACCCTTAATGTAGTTCTCATGGATATTAATCTCAACACAGATTGTGATAAGGCTAGCTCTTTGAATTACAGCTACTAGTATTTTTTTTTTTTTTACCAGCGTAGGGAAGTGGAGCAACGTGAAATAAAGTCTCTTGAGCCAACCTCCCTAACCACTAAGCCACGTGATTTGCACATAAAATATGTGGAACAATACATCACCTACAATTTTTTTAAAGTATAGAATTTATGGAGGAGGCACGTGGCCTAGTAGTTAGTGTGTTGGACTTATAATCGCAAAATTGTGATTTCAGTTGCTGGACGGCATTGTGTTCTTGAGCAACATATTTCACGTTGCTCCAGTCCACACAGCTGGCAAAAATGAGTAATCCTGCGATGGACTGTCGTCCCTTCCAAGGTGGGGAATATATACGCCACAGAAACCGGGTAACCGGCCCTATGAATCTATATGATTCGGGAAAGATCTTTATGCTTTATTATATAAGAGATGGGAGATGGAGGATTTGGCAGATTCTATGGAATAAATGAGTATCGATGGACTAACACACATATTTCCTAATTTATTTCTTTAAACGTATACACCATTATCATAAGGATTCAGTGAAGCATATATTCAGATCAAATATCATGCAACATTCCTGCAGTATTTGTAGTTCAGCACAGATCTCTACATTTCTACACATTCATAACAGTAGCATTAGGTAACAAAGTTCACTTTTATAAGATACTATAGGTACACTCGTGATAACTTCCTGAAGAACTACTTCTATATATTTATTTGAGATTACTGTTTCTGCTAGTTAAATCCCAGATTTATGTCATCTGTAATTTCTTGTGATTTGGAAGCGATTGTTTCCGCAACGCAGTTGTAAGCATTAATCTGTCTAAACCTGTAGATACTTTTAGTTTTATTTTTGCCACAATGACAGATATTCGGTCCAAGTGTATGAACTAGCAACATGAAATTTGAGGTTGCTGATGCTCCATAAAAAAATTCTATTCTTTGCGCATAAGACCCTGGAGGAAATTTAATATCACTCTCTAAACATTGAGCAAATGTTTGTTTATAGATGATATCTAAGGCAAATAAGGTAATTATCTTCTTCGTACAATTATATGTTTGTCTTTCTTTCTGCTTCACGCGCCTGCAACCAAAATGCATTTTCTGAAGCATCGACAGAAATCTCTGCCCAAAATTAGTTTACTTCGGTCTTCAATTTCATTTTATGTGTCTCTGCCAATGACATCAATATAACTTAAGTTGTTTCGTCGTCTATTAGATTACGGGAGTCTCCAGTGACCTCTAATATTGTCTATTGTTCTGCATATGAGCTGTGGTCAGCCAAACGCATCATATTCTGGGAGATAATACGAGAGAGGGGCGGAAGAGTTATGTATTGATATGCTAAAATATCAATGTCATATTAGTTAACCAGTATTAGTTTGTTAATGTAGAATATTCATACAAGCTCATCTGATTTATAAAGACGCATAATCAAAAGTGCAGCAATTATGGTAGATTGACATTCATAATACAATTTCTGCATACGTTGCTTCAGGCTGTCAATTTAACTAATGTACACTTTTCAGAGAATATTTTTACCATCATCGTATGATGTTAAATCTATTACAAATTAGACTCGAGGCGTTTTTGTAAATTTGCAATTGAATGTAATTATTTGGGAGCATATAGAATTTCTGAACCTACAATTATCACATAAATCTTCATCCTCTTTCGAAATATAATTATTTGCGTTATCGTTTGCATTTCTAAATATACCATAGATATTTATCCAATAGTGTTTATCGAGTTTGGTTGAAAAGCATACCTATTTGGATATAGAAATAACCGATGTCTATATCGTGTGATATTTGTGTGAAATTGTTACTTACATAATAACCTATTTCAATTCTGCGCTGCATGAATAAAAATACATAATTTTGGTATGTTAAACTGTCCGCAATATGCGGTCCTTTAGATATAGTGCAGAATAATGAGTGATTTCCTAATGAGTTACGTCGATATACCAATGAAGTTAAACGTTATTCCCGAATTGCCCTGAATTCTGGATTAATCGAAAAGGATTCTTCCTTCGTCAGCGAGGATTACGATAAGAATAAATGGAATACTTACATATAACCATAGAAAAAGTGGATGCAAAGACATGAGTACTTATAAGTACAGCAAATGTATCCAAATAGAAATTCTGTAGGAAGCCTCAACACACATGTAGTCGGTCAGGAAACTCACGAAGAGTGGTTGCCAGTACCTAAGTGAATGGTAATAAATTTACTTCTACTACAATTTTTTTCTTTTGCCCTTATTTATAATTGGTTATAATTTTCATCTTAAAAGGAATTTTAATATGCTGGCCACTGATAAAATATAAAAAAAATATCCTTATATTAGTAGTATACACACACACAGACGCGCACGCGTCTGTCCTCATGTAACCCATTTAATTTCATTCACTTCATTCCTTAGCATTTTAAATTCCTATACTTTGCTTAACATCATCTCATAAACATCATTACACATATTTTATTACATTAGTATTCTGTTACTATCTATTCACATACAGACACACGCACGCAAGCACGCACACACACACACGGTCGCAAACACATGCATTCTCACACACACACACACACACACACAAACAAATACACACACACACACACCCACACACACATATATATATATATATATAGAGAGAGAGAGAGATAGAGAGAAAAAAAGAGAGGGAGAGAGGCATATAAAAAGGCATATGGGGAGATAATAACAAAGAAGAATAATTCTTATACATGTACCTCAATTAAAACCAAGAAGATAAAGGCCATTCCGTTCAAAATGAAATATACTGCTCACATTGTAGGTTCAATGAAAGTGAAAATAGTTTTGCTTATGATTTTTCTGTGATTGTAAATTCAAGAAAACTAGATTAACATATCTTGCTTTAGGCATTTATTAAAATGTCGCGAAGTTCATAATCATAATTGTCTGACTTGATGTACATAACCCTCTTACGTTTTTACTAAATACTCATTACAAAAACAGAATTTTAGTCGACACCAGAACATATTTTCAAAGGCTGGTACTCTGTCTGTCGTCCTCCATCCAGATATGACGACAGCAATGATGATGCTGATGATGATATATATATATATAATATATATATATAATATATATATATATATATATATATATATATATATATATATATATATATATATATATATATATATATATATATATATATATATATATATATATATATATATATATATATATATATATATATATATATATATATATATATATATATATATATATATATATATATATATATATACAGACGTGTGTGATATGTGTGTGTGTGTGTGTGTGTGTGTGTATCAGTTGGATAAATTTACAACATGGTCTAGTTTTAACTTTCCGTCGATTTTGTCTAATTATTATGATAGTTACGATTAAGTAGATTGGAGACATATCAAAGCAATTCAACGTTCACATTCGTTACCGGAAATTATTGACTAAAAGACGTATGATTGATGTTACGTGATACAAGTATGCAAACCAGTGTAAATGCACATATTTCAAATGTCAACAAAGTACATATAGAGTTCGCAGTAACAACTTGAGTGTTTTGCATACGACAAAAATGAGAAGGGAGCTATTTCCTTAATTCGTTAGATTTTGAGTTCGTGAAATTTAATCGAGACTTGTGTCGGTAAACAGAATTGAAATCTAATTTGTATACATGTTATATATAAATTTATAAATAAATTAGAATTTCCTGATTTTATAATACAAATACTAGGACTAATTTCATCCGATAATTCGGCTAAAGCTATAAAAGTATAGATTTGTTGTTTATATTTACACTTTATTAATGTTCTAACCAATAATGTTGAGATAAATATTAATTTTTCAGAAAATAGCATTC
>NC_142929.1:183439634-183513315 GCF_046866305.1 Octopus bimaculoides | reverse complement strand
TAATAAGAATTCCTGAATGCCATCCATATGATAACTTACGGTTTTAGCAAATCTAGGTTATACACAAGCTTACAAAAGATAAGTAAATCCTTGAATGCTGCTTGCATTTCTATCCCAATGCTAGCGAATATCAGTAAAACTTTTTTTTTAATTTAAATTTCTAATACTAAAAATATTGTTGCTATTCAACGAATGACTTAGGAAATAAAACTTATATGGCAGCTAGTGAGATGTAATACCTTCCCTATATTACACAGCTGTCGTGTACCTCTATCTTGGACACATAATACACATACACGTTAGGAATAAACACGCGCGAATACAAAAATACACCAATTGTAAGACTTGGGTTTTGAACCGGTACCATACAGATAGCCTTAAATAGATATGATATATCACGACTTGTAGTGTTAAATTTCTAACTGACAGGAGTGAGCGGCTGTAACTAAATACTTCCAGCTTTTAATTGTCAATGACTACAAACGCGGACCAGTTTTTATCAAGTATTCTCCGGAATGATGTAATTGATTTTGATAATGACCATAAGGACATCGATTTCAGGAGAATGCAATGAACACCATAATGTGACGTGTGCCAGTACCACAATGGAAAGTTTCAGCTATGAATATCATAGTAAATTTTGAACCAAATAGTAGACTCATCTGGATAGTCACCCACTTCTTCATAACAAGTCAAATCCCGCTGTCTTAAATGCAATATGACTATCCGGAAAAATAAAGTTCCACTTGAATTAAATATTAAACGCAGATAGGGTAATTTAAGCGTGACCACATCTAGAACCAAATATCATTAATGTGATCCGAAGAATGAAATGGTGTAATTACCAGTTTCCAAATAATCTATTGATAAAGAAAAAGAATAATCTGCTGTGAAATTACTACATGTTGTTTCTTAAGGTTGCTAAGATGTTATTAATGATTTCATTTGGATTTATCTTTGTTCACATGATACGAATATTCGTGCGTCATCTATCAAATATTTCCATTCTAGGCATCCACAAAAATTGCATTATAGAGTGGGGAATATAAAATAAGCTTAATAGCATCGTTCACTCTGAATCCATATTCGTATGATTTGTATTTCGAAAATCACAATAGGGCATTCTTTTCAACTTAATTCCACATACACTAACAACCTGAGAATGGCTGTAAGCGTAATCCTAGTTTGAGAAATATCAAAACAAATGATATCGGAAAGAAATGTGGAATAGAATTTTGGGGATGTTACTCCCAAACCAATAAAATATAGCTAACAAGGGTTTATACTATTATTATTTCTTAAATAACTGTTTAGTAATAGCATATCGATTTTCCCAACTGTAAGCGTAACAGGGGACATATAACGAACAAAGTGTGCACTAAGTATTACTTAATTCTATTCTACATTTGTTGTGTTTGGCATGTACTTATAAAAATAAAAAAAACAATAGCATTCTCATGCCATAATTATAACGTAACTAATTGATTTTTATATAGCTGTAAATATACAACGACGATATATCACAAATTGTTTACATCTATATTATAATGGAGAAAGTTACTTATTAATTAGGTATGTAATGGTTACTAAAAGAAAGCAATTATTAAAGGCTTGACTGTTTCAAGAAATTCCCTATAATATCGATTTCTGAAATTTGTTGAAGATTTGAACTTCACGTTTTTCACAAGTTTAAATATTTGTTGCATTCACTGCGGAGTAGATTTTAATGTTTAATGAACAATATTAATTCGTTGCATGGGAAACAGAGTTGGATAACTTGAAGTTTGTTCAAATTAAAGATATATTACAACTATGATGAATATTTACTAAGCAAGGGAGATCTTTTATAAATTGAAGTTTAGAGTTAAAATTTACTTTCTGAACTTCCTTTTATTTCAGGTACAAGATAGGTTTTTTTCGATCTTCTATTGACATAACTACACATTTGTACCCTACCCAGCGCCAAAATTTCTTGTCTCTTAATTTCCAGAAAAATGGATACTTTTTAACGAAATTTTATTCAAATACCGCTTAGATACTGTGGTTTCAGGGAATACAGAGATTTATAGGAAAGTAGTTCCAACATATTTGGTCTACTTGATCCGAAACTCCATTTTACAAAACATTTTTCATATAAAGATCCCCCCCACCATCATTTCGAAGGCTGTGATGGAATGAAAATGGGGACAATCCCTGTCGAAACAGCGTAGTACCAACCTATTTGGTCTTCCTGATCCGAAGTTCGTCAGAGAAAAAAATTCCGCATACATTTCTTCATAATCATAATATGTGTCGCTTGAAAGGTATTTGTATAAACTTTCATTGAAAGATAGCCATTTTCCTGAAAGTTATGTGGGAACCTCCTCTTCCTTCCAACTGCGAAAAATTCTTCGCCATAAATCCCTATATACTCTGAATCCACAGCATCTTGGCGGTATTTGTATAAAATTTCGTTAAAAAGTATTCATTTTTCTGGAAATTATGAGGCATCAAATCGGTGAGAATACACATCTGTAATTTTGCCCATTTTATTTCTACGATATTTTCACTTCATGTTTATTTCTTTCATTGTTTCCAATGTTATCTCCCTCCCTCATACACAGACACGCACGCACACACAGAGACACACAAACACACACGCACACACACACACACACACACACACACACACACACACACACACACACACTGCAAAGCTTACAGATGGGCAAGTGAATTGAAATCTTTATGTTACTTTGAGTGGAACGTAAAACTTTGGAAACTGCTTCCTCATCCGTAGGTTGACTACATTGATGTTTGTTTAAAAATAAGAGATTATGACTGATGAAATAATGAAAGCAATATTTACTAAGAAAGTGAGCACTATTATACAAATAAATAATTAAACATAAACTATCATAAGTATTATGAGAAATGGCAATCAAATGTGAAAATATTATCAAGTGGCTAGCAGATAATCGCCCAGAGAGAGCTATTCCTATTAGTTATATCTAATAGATAGGCCACTGAAACATCTTGAAGTTTTCTGTTGACAGACTATGAGCTTCACATAAAACGTGTCATACTAAATAATAAAATAATTCATATATTAAGAATACAACACGTGTGACTGAAATTTATTTGGCCGTAATTCAGATCAGTCTTCGTTAAATTACGAAATCGATAACGTTATTAACAACAGTGGCAATGCAACTTAACCGTGGAATTGTCAGTGTTCGCATTTCTTCATTCTATTCAACGACGTTATATACATTCATCTCATTCCAATCTCCCTAATTTCATTTATTTGTACCCAGCAGTTCAGTGTCTGAGATCTAATCATATGCTAGAAACACTATTATACTGACAAATTATCCAACTTACATAATTCATCAAAGTCATTGCTTTATTTAGAATCCTAAATTTTATCAACGACGTTCGACTAATATTTTGGCTTTTTATTAGCCAGGGGATACACTAATGTCTACGTGTAATTAATTCCTTTTCATGTGAGTTATATATCATTATAAAACGTTTTCATTTACTGTCTTCTCAACTTATATAGAAAGATACGTTTCCTGTCTTCTATATGACAATAAATCTGAAATGTTTTCATCTGACAGTGCCAATTAAATACATATTTAAAACAATGACAAAAAATAATGGTAATTTTCGATGTAACTAACCTACAACCTGAATTTAAGATGAATGAATGCAAATGTTATTTTCATACAATTCTATCGAGACAACAACATATCATTAATAAACAAATGAAATGAAATTAACTAGTAATTGTTTTTCAATTCATTGCAACAAAAAGAAATGTCAAGATTTGAACTCCAGCAAGATAAACGTCCCAAAGTAATTCAGAAATGGAATCAAAATATTAGTATAGGTGATAAAAATGATAAAACTCAATGCTAAAGTATTTTGTAATTATAGTAATACATTTTATAGAAAATTCTACATAATTTTATTGACTATCTCATCTTAGATACATTAATTTAAGTTATTCGCTTGTCTATCTGCAATTTGGTTTGTCTAATAACTAAATCTGGCAGAGGTACAGGTTGTAGATCAATTATTTGGGTTGCCAGAAATTCAGTCTACATGTTTGTTTGATCCTTTTGATACTTCTTCAACTTCATCTCCTGCCCTCCTCCTGAAACTGCTCCTTCTCCTCATGCTCGTCATCCTCTTCCATTTCGTCTTCATTATTATGACTATTGGGGCCAATATCATCGTCTAGCCCCCTCAGCAAAATTTCATGTATTGTGCTCATAATAGAAAGGATTCCCGGCCTTGTGTCTTTAATTGAAAGGGCCGATCAAACAAAATATAAGAAAAAGAAAAACGAAAGAAAAAATCGCCGACGCACGAGCAAAATAATAATTAGTGGTTTCTCCACTATATCGATCCCTCTTTTCCCTTTTTGAGAAATTATGTCTAGAATTTCGTTGATCAGAGTTTTAAAGACGATAGAGTATAATTTAAACTTATATTTAGCTTTATATGTAATAGTCCAGTAGATAGAGATGAGGTTCTTCCATTTCTTCGTATGTTCATTCATACGAAATACAGACATTTGAAAAGAAATTTATGAAAGAGCTTCGGAAGTGCAGTTAATTGTGTACATCTAATGATTTAAACATACGTACATACAAACGTGCATAATACGTACATACATACATACATACACACACACATTTATATGTATGTATGTATGTATATATATATATATATATATATATATATATATATATATATATATATATATATATATATATATATATATATATATATATATATATAGATATATATATATATATATATATATATATATATGTACATATATGTGTGTAAGTGTGTGTGCGTATGTGCCTGTGTGAGCGCTTGTACATTGGGAATCCGGAGGGAAGTGTATATTATCAGAAGAACGGGGAATAAAGAAAAAGAAAATTTCAACAAGCCAATATGTCAAAAGTTTCAAGATAAGAAAATTCAAATTAAGACTGTTGAATTCAGACAACATTGACTTGAGGTCTCACTCGTCTCTGTAAATTCAAATTCAGATAAAGTAAAGTTGCGGGAGGGAAAATAATGCATAATCAAAATATATATGAATAGATATGTACTATAGAAATATATATACGAAAATGAATAGAAGACAAAACGATCCATGCCAGATGCACCCTACTCAGCTAATGACGTAGAATCGGATTAAATATTGTAAAATGTAGAATACTGAAAATCTGGTGATGCTAACAAACTACATAATTTCGTTCGAATTTATCCCACGAAATACAAGCTGTAGACGATTTGTGTGTTTCTGTCAAGGGTGGATTGACGGAATTAAAATTTCTGCACAATGATAAGGCAGTACAATGAAAGTTAAGTCCATGTACGAACACACACACTCACCCCCCCATATATATATATATATATATATATATATATATAGGAACTGTTCTGGGGCCACTACTGTTCATAGTGGCCCTTCTGGACATTCCCACGGTCACTCGGAGAGCCACTGTCACTAGCTATGCTGATGACACAAAGATATCTCAGGCAATAAAGAATCCTGATGATATTGTAAGCCTGCAGAATGACCTAAATGCAATATATGAGTGGACAGAGCAAAATCATATGTTGTTCAATGCAAACAAATTTCAAGTACTGCGCTACAAGACCACAAGCACCTCCCAACTGGCATACGCAGGGCCTGGAGGTACTGCAATCCCAGAACCACAAACAGTAAGAGATCTGGGCATCAACATGTCTAGTGATGCATCATTTCACATGCACATTGTCAAGTTGACAGCAAAGTGCAGACAACTGGCAGGGTGGATACTGAGGACATTCCGTACAAGGGATCAAAAATCATGTTGACTCTGTGGAAGACATTTGTTATGAGCCGCCTAGACTATTTCTCTCAGTTGTGGTCACCACACAGTGTTAAGCGGACAGCAGAGCTCGAGGCAATTCAGCGGCACTATACAAAAAATATCGCCACAGTCCAACAGATGAACTACAGGGAGCGACTGAAGGCACAAGGTATCTACTCCCTGGAGCGCAGGCGGGAGAGATATGTAATAATATACATATGGAAAATACTGGAAGGACTGGTGCCGAACTTTGGCATCAAGTACTGCAGGAACGCCCGCACGGGTCGCCACTGCATGGTGCCAAAGGCACCGTCCACTGCATCTCACATAAGAACGAGATACTGCAGCAGCCTCGGTTTCAGAGGACCTCAGCTCTTCAATGCCCTGCCAAAACATTTGAGAGACATGCAAGACATGGATACGGAGGTCTTCAAGACAAAACTTGACACTTTCCTCTCCACGGTACCAGACGAACCAATGGCTCGTAATGAGACGCAGTTTAGGGCAGCTATGTCAAATTCTCTTATACACCAGATGTGCCATCAAAACTCTTGATTGGACCATGTCAGGTGGGGGAGAAGAGCCATGCGAGGAACGTGAAAATCACGGTGGTGCACCAGCATGACCGCAGCCACTTGGCTGAAACACATAAATAAGAAAATAAATAAATATATATATATATATATATATATATATATATATATATATATATATATATATATACATACACATACATACATATATGAGTGGCTGTGTCGTAAGTAGCTTGTGCACAAACCACATGTTCCTGGGTTCAGTCCTACTGCGTGGCAGCTTGGGCAAGTGTCTTCTACTATAGCGTTGGGCCGACCCAAAACTTGTGGTAGACGGAAACTGAAAGACGCCCATCGTATATATATATATATATATATATATATATATATATATATATATATATATATATATATATATATATATATATATATATATATATATATATGTATGTATATATATAAGTATACATGTAGCTGCACGAGTGTATTTGCATTTTAACTTGAAAGCACATTGATTTGGAGGCTAATTGGTATCACCAATGAAGTGAGTATGCAGTGATTTACATTGGTAGAATTTTCTCAATATGGTTGTCTGTTTTAGGAAACAATGCTAAGAAAGATTTTTAACTTCTGCGACAATAAATGCCGGCCGTGATTAAAACTGAACAAAGTCAATAATGAAAGAGATTAAATGCAAGAGCCGCTTGGTATCATAATATGAAATTACTGTAATTTGTATCGTCTAAATCAGAGAAATTCTGCTTTTCTTGATTTCATTTATGTAGTTTCAATAGAGAAAGATTTGAGATGAAATTATGTATTTCTTTACTTTACTGTATGAATAAAATTAAACAAAATATCAAGTATAATTTCCTGCAAATCTTTATTCTCATTGTTGTTTTAACTGTACACACAAACACACACACACAGACACACACATACACACACACACACGCTCACTCACACACACACACACACGCACGCATACGCGCACACACACACGCACAGACACACACACTTCACACACACACACACACACACACACACACACACACACACACGTATATATATATATATTATATAATGACGCCTCACGCCATGAGGGACTCTAAGGTCAGACTACTATAAAAAACACATCTTTACCGAATGCGAGGAAATGCAACTTTCAAAGCCAACCCCTTAAAAACGGACTAAATTATAGATCATGATTTCGTAGTTATTGTAGTATTATACAACTTCTACTCGTCAGTATAATATGGTCCAGAAAAATAGAAATAAACAGTGAATCAACATACCAAACGAACACCATGTATCCAGCATAGCATATGGACGACTGAACAATAACTACGAAATCATGATCCATAATTTAGTTCGTTTTTGAGGGGTTGGCTTTGAGAGTTGCATTTCCTCGCATTCGGTAAAAATGTGCTTTTTATAGTCGTCTGACCTAAGAGTCCCTCATAGCGTAAGGCGTTATTCTATAGTAATGCCCTTATATAAATATGAATATATATTTCGGGAATAAATTATGGATTTTTTCCCTTGTGAGGTTTTTTTCACGCTAGCTACTTGATAAATTCTTGTAAAAGAATTCGTCCTATTATTGAATTTATATATATATATATATATATATATATATATATATATATATATATATATATATATATATATATATATATATATATATATATATATATATATATATATATATATATATATTGAGAGGAGGGACAACAAAAGAAAGAAAGAGACCTCGATATTATGTCAATAGAGGAATTTATCTGTAAAAATATGTGACACTTATTCAGTAGCCATGATAAAACTCCGAGTTTCGGATGCCGGGGTGGGAGCCCACACCAACATGTCTTCAGTTATCCGGCCATTGAAAATTCTTGTCAAAAATGACCGTTAAACAACGGGAAATTATATATATAAATATATACATATATATATATATATATATATATATATATATATATATATATATATATATATATATATATATATATATATATATATATATATATATATATATATATATGAGTGTGTGTGTATGTATATTTTTACTTTTATATATATACTTAGATCCCGAATCATGAAAATGTGGCTAACGGAGCTCTGGTATTGCAAGTCCTCAACGGCAGATCAGTTTCTAGTGAAGTCGGATGAGGGCAATGTCTAGCAAGCTGGCTATAAATGTGGTCTGCGACAAACTGGATTTCCGGCAGCTTGCCACAGGAAGCCTGCGAACATGACCAGACAGTCTGGTCCCAAGAAGGAGCATATGATCTTATCCACAAACACCGGTAGCTCGTTGCATCATAAGACAAGGGTCAATCGTCTCGAGAATCCTCTTGCCATTGAACCCACCACACCTTTTGGTGAATGCGTGCAGCTGAGAACTGTGCATCTTGAACTTTTCACAGCACAAGCTTCGCCTTTCATCCTTCATTCTCTTTTTCCTCTCTGAATGTCCTACAGCGATGAGATCATCTGGCGATGGGGGCAGAATAGGATGTAGATGGAAGCCTCTTGTTGGAGTCCTGGACGTAGATAGCATAAGTAAGACGGTCGTTGTTGGATGGACCCGTAGACGAACATCCACGTTGGTCCTGCTTGTGCGTCCAGGCAACCATTTTCAGGGATAGAACTTCCTGCCCCACATTGGGAAAGGGCCTAGAAAATGTGGCTCAGAAAATGCTCGTCATTACTTACTCAACTAGGTGACTGTTCCCAGTAAGTCATCGCTAAACATGCGGTCGAAGCCAAGCATCAAAATTGAGAAAGAAAAAAGAATCCCTCGAATCTCATCCTTGCATGTTGGAATGTTCGTACCCTCCATGAAAACGTTCCACATGATGAGCCGGACACTCGACGACACCCGCGACGCACTGCTACTGTAGCCACAGAACTCGAGCGCTACAACGTCGACATTGCTTCATTCAGTGCAACTTGTTTCTCCAGTGAGTGTTCCCTCACTGAAGAAGCTGGTAGATACACTTTCTTCTGAAAAGTACATCCCTCCAGGATTCCCCGTATGTATGGGGTTTGTTTCGCAATGAAGAACTGCCGAGTGTAGAATATTCCTGAAGTACTCCCCTGTATCAACGAACGCCTGATGACAATCAAACTGTCACTTTCGAACAAACGTTTCCTGAGACTTCTCAGGGTTTATGGACCAATTCGCGACTGTGATGAGATAAAACACACCTAAGATTCTCTGCATACTGCGTTTCTAAACATTTCCCGATCGGACAAGATCGTGCCCTTTGGTGACTTCAACTCCTGTGTTGGCTGCGACAATACTGCCTGGAAAGGGATCCTCGGTCCTCACGGCACAGGGTAAATGAACGCTAATAAACAGAGACTACTCCCGTTCCGCTCCGAGTAGACGCTCTTTCAACAGCGGTTCATTTAAAAGACGTCATGGATGCACCCGCGTTCCAAAAAGTGGAGTCTCCTAGACTACATCATTGTCCGTCGTCAAGACATAGGCGATGTTCTTACTCACTCAATGCGTCGAGCAGATGCTGGACGGACCAGAACATTCGACCCCCTAGCCGAAAGTCGACAGCATTATATTGACTGAACACCACGAAACTGTATCATCGTGAGAATCGTGGCCTCTTTCAAGATCAGCTCGCCATCAAATTGGACACTCTCTCACTCCGCGATCCTACCTCGGTAAACCACGAGGAGCTAGATGATATATGGGACAAAACTATCTCCCTGATCACATCAGTCGCAACCGAACAACTAGGACACACCAGATGTTGCAATCCTGACTGGTTTGATGTATTTGCTGATGAGATTCTCTCGCTTCTCAGATGTTAAAACTGGACTCGTGATCCCTACCTCTCGAGCAGGTCCAACGCACACACATTCAGAAATTCAACAAAGCTGCAGAAATTCCATATTTTCCGGATGAAAATAAGATCCACGGGTTCTACACTGCAACCAAATCCGTCGTCCAATCATATCAATCCGATACGATCTTCAGACGGCAATAGTCTCTTCAAGGAAAAGACCCGGATCCATGACAGAAGCGCAGTGCACATCAACTCCTTGCTGTACAAGATAAATCCTACAGACACAACACTGATTGTTGAGCTCCCTCATTTCCATCCTCTCCCTGAGCTGGATACGGAACCCTCCCTCGTGGGAATCTGTACAGCTCTCTCCTACTTAAAAACGAGGACATCACCTGGATCAGATGGTGTTTCGCGAGAGATCTATAAATATGTTGGTCCTGCTCTTGTCCAGCGTCTTCATCAAATTCTCCTCTAGTGTCTTGATCCCTGAACACTGGAAAAACATTATCACCATCTTCAAGAAGAAGGGAGATCGCTCAGACTGCAAAAACAGCAGACGTATTTCACTCCTGGATGTTGCAGGAAAGGTCTTGGCACGCATCCAGCTCTCTCGACTTCTTCGCTGCTCTTTTTGAAGGAATCTTCCCAGAGTCTCAATGCGATTTTAGAGCTAACCGTAGCACTATGGACATGGTCTTTGTCTCCCACCTCCAGTTAGAGAAGTGCCGAGAACAGCGTGATGCTTCGTTTGCCTTTATTGACCTAAGTAAGGCTCTTGATACAATTAGCCACCCACTACTATGGAATGTCCTGCAGAGGTACGGATGCCCTCCTAAGCTTTTTGCTATGCTACGGCAGTTCCATGACGGCATGCATGAACGTGTGACATTGCGTGGTGATCAGTCTGATTACTTCAACTTTCAAGTCGGTGTTAAACAAGGATGTGTCCTGGCCCCTTTCCTCTTCAATGTGTTCTTTGTAGCTGTGACCTTATTACCTCGCTATGACCTCAACCTCGAAGATGGCATCCCAATTCGATATCGCCACGATGGCAGTTTCTTCAACTTTAGAAGACTAAAATCACTAACAAAATAGTCAGTCCAAAATTCTCTTCGTATTACACTATGCCGATAACAGCGAAGCTCTCGCCCACGAACCAGCCAGCCTTCAGCAGAACCTAGACGTTGTGTGCGATGCTAATCGTCGGGCTGGACTCGAGGTCAACACCAAGAAAACAGAGATCCTTCAACGCTCCAAAAATGGTTCACTTTCTGTGACTCTTTCGATCGAGTACAACCAGGTAAAGAACACCGAGAAATTTACCTATTTGGGTAGCATCACCTAAAGCAATAGGGTCATTGACCACGAAATTCAGAATCGCATCCACCTTGCCTCCCCCGCTTTTGGACATCTCAAGGATAGGGTCTTCCTTAATCGTGATCTGAATCTCTCCACGAAAATCGAGGTTTATCGTGCTGTCGTGGTTTCCACGGTTCTGTATGCTTCAGAAACTTGCACAATTTATCGTCATCATGTCAAACTTCTCGAATCCTTTCATATCCGCTGTCTCCAGCGCATTTTTCATCTGACCTCGAAGGACAAGATCCCACATACGGATATCCTAAGACGAGCGAAATTGACCAGTATTGAATGCATGATCATCGGAGGTCAACGTGCCTGGGTGGAGCATGTTATCAGGATGCCAGAAAGCCGTATACACAAGATTGTCCTTTTGGGGGAGTTAATAGAGGGTAACCAACCGCATGGAGGTCTAAAGAAGTGATATAAAGATCAACTCAAGAAATACCTGAAGCTCTACAACATCTTCCCTGGTGAACTTGAAACACTGGCCACGCACCGTACGACCTGGAGGGGTATGGTCAAAACTGGTACGGCGCATTTTGAGGATGAGCGGACTACACCTCAAAGTAAAGCGGCGGCAGCACAATCCTAGACGACCTCATCTTCGTCGATAGGCCTCTTCGCTGCTCTAAATGTTTTCGAACATGTGCCTCCAGATTAAGCCTTTTCAGCTACAAGAGGACCTGCCAACGCCATCAAGACAAACTCTAATGCTCAAAGACGACGTCGTCATCTATCAAGATGGACTGCCTTGAGCAAGTAAGCAATTTAGTGATTCTTCTGTGGCATAGAGGTATTTTCATTTCTATGATTTCAATTTTTAGCGAAGCAGGTACTTATGTAGCACCCTAGTATATATAAATATGTTTATATATCTTATATAAAATTTATAAATTTGCCTATGCGTCTTTACGCACGCGGCCACTAACGTCATTATATTTAGAAATAATATTGTTTTTTCATCTCTCTTATCCTGCACGGACGTGTTTTTCTCTCTCACTTCTATCATTTCTTTTTCAAAAAAAAAAAAAAATAAATAAATATCTCTCCCAGCGTTTACTATTTTCCTCTCGCTCCATGTTTGTTTTTGTTCGATTTCCTTATACGTCTCCCAACTTTGACGTTCCGAAAATCTTGAATTTTATTTTAGAATTTATAGGAGCAACTCTCTTTCAAGGCTCATATTCTTGTGGAATGTTCGAAATGAGGAGTAGATAGACAGCCGACATCCGATTAAGTGTCCTTTCTCAGTGTTTTCTTGTCCTGTTTTCCATTTTCTCGTTGTTTGGATATTTAACTCGTTTGTTTAGGTATTTCATGTTATTTGCACCGTTGGTGACGTCCCGTAGCCATATATGAATGTATACACACACACACGCACACACACACACACACACACACACACACACACACACACACACACACACACACACACATATATATATATATATATATATATATATATATATATATATATATATATATATATATAGGAAAATGTAAAAAAGCCAGAATGCTGAACTGGGAGCATAATTTAATGAAGATTTTTTCTAACCGGTTTTCATTGCGATGAAGCAAATTATCAAGAAGAAGGAGAATGAAAATGTTTTTTTACAAAGAAGTACAAAAAAGTACAAAATGAAGAAAATAATATATAAAACAATAATATATAAAAAAAAATAAATATACCCATACATTATATTGTCTTTGAGCTTTTGTAGTTCAATAGTAGTTCATGTATAAATTGGTAGGAAAAATAAGGATGCATGAGAGTTGAGAGTTTTGTTAGGTTTAAAAAAAGGGGTTAAAAGTTTGTGTTAAGCAGGAAATGTGGTGTCAAAACAGGAAGTGTGTGTAAGGGGAGACAAGTGTTTTTAGTTAGAGTTATGAACTCTTTTTTTCAAAACAGGAAGTTTGTGTCTGTTCATAGAGAAATAAGGTCACTGAGGGGTGTGTGTGTTAAGAAATGGTTGGAATTTCTCTATGAAAATATTCTCCTTGTTGATTCTTTCTTGTGTGGAGATTCTGTCTTTACATTGATAGAAAGGGAATATAATGAATTTAGGGTTTTTGTTTCTGGCGCAAGAGTCTATGTGGCCACTGAGTGGAATCTGGCGGTATTGAGGGAGGTTTATTTGTTCCTTATGGACAGCTACTCTTCTACGTAATGGAGGGTCGTCTGTCCGATATAGAAGTTTTGGCAACCTGCGCAAGTAAGGACATAAATGAGGTTACTCGAGGAACAAGAGAAATTGGTTTTAATTTTAAACTTTGTTCCTCGTTTGAAGGTAAATTCAGAGCCGTCAAGTAGGTAAGGGCAGGTGCCACAATTAGGGCGTGCACATTTTTTAACTGATGGGGGTGGAAGTGGTGTATGTAGTTTGGAATTGGTTAATAATGTTTTCAAAGATGTGTGTTGCCTTTTGGATTTAAGGACTTTGTGTGTATTAATGATATTGTTCATTTTCGGGTCTGTGGTGAGTAAGGGGAGGTTTTGTTTAATTGTGGTGAATGCTTCGATGTTATTGGGGTTATGGGTGGAGATGCATGGAAGTATTTTGGGGTTGGGTGTGTTATTATGTTGGTTGGTTTTTAGTGTGTTTTTGTCAAGCTCCTTGGCACGTTTTATTCCAAGATCTATGAGTGTGGAGGGATATTGGCGTTGTAACAGTGTTTTTTTGCGATCTTGTAAGCGTATTTCTCGAGTGGTAGGGTCAGAGACAATGGTGCAAATTCTTTTAGCTAAATTAAAGGGGATATTTATCTTGGTGTGTTTTGGGTGGCATGAGCTAAAAAGGAGGTATTGTTGTGAGACTGTAGGTTTGTGGTAGATGTCGGTTGTGATTTGGTTATTAGGTGTTTTTATGATTAAGAGATCAAGAAAAGGGAGATGATGTTTGCTGAATTCCATAGTGAATTGAATGTTGGGATGTATGTTATTAAGAATGGATTTGAATTCTAGAAGTTTTTCATAGGGTTCATTCCATATGATGAAACAATCATCCAAATATCTTTTCCAGTTATCCATGGGTATATTTATTTTTTTTTATATATTATTGTTTTATATATTATTTTCTTCATTTTGTACTTTTTTGTACTTCTTTGTAAAAAAACATTTTCATTCTCCTTCTTCTTGATAATTTGCTTCATCGCAATGAAAACCGGTTAGAAAAAATCTTCATTAAATTATGCTCCCAGTTCAGCATTCTGGCTTTTTTACATTTTCCTATTATTTCTCCACGTGCGGTTAACACAACCCCACTATTTACTGACTTATATATATATATATATATATATATATATATATATATATATATATATATATATATATATATATATATATATATATATATATATATATATATATACATATATATATATATATATATATATATACACACATATACAGATATGAATATATATATATACATATATATATGTATATATATATATATATATATATATATATATATATATATATATATATATATATATATATATATATATATATATATATATATATATATATATATATATATATATATATATATATATACAGATATGAATAATATATATATATATATATATATATATATATATATATATATATATATATACAGATATGAATAATATATATATATATATATATATATATATATATATATATATATATATATATGTATACACGCTCTCTTACGCACACGCACATGCACACACACATGCACACACACATATATCAACGTAGTATGTTTTTTCTTCACGAAGACATTATAGCTGGTGTATAAATATTAATTAAATATGCAATTTATCTGCAAACCATTTATTAATATCCTCTCCAGCATTATGAAATTATTCCAAAGTTTGGAATGTCATCAAAATCAGATTTCTCTAAAATAAAACATTGTATTGAACAATATTTATTCTGTCGGGAATATGTAAATAAGGCTTATTGAAACCGAACTGATTCACATACATATATTTGCATATATACGGATGCGTACACATACATGCGTATAAACATACATTTATGTGTGATTGCGTTCATATTTGCATATGTCTATGATATATACATATATATGTGTTTTTGTATATGTATATATGTAATTATATATTTGCATATGTGTGTATGCATGAGCATTTGCATTTATACCTGTTTATGTACGGTTTTGTTAGTATGTGTGTATCATAGCCAGACCAATTATATTAATCAATAGGAAATGGCGAGATATGATTTGAATATGAAATTGGCCATGTTTGTAAATGTATCTACCTTTTTGTCAGAGCCGCTTGATTGAATACTTGGCAAGTATATCATAACTCAGACTTCGTACAATAAGTTATATATCAATGTGCAGTTAGAAATTCTTGCCAAAATCCTGACGTCAACTTCTAATGTTGAATCAGAACAAATAGCATTTAGGCACGGTTGGCATAAATCCATTTCCCAGGTTAGAGAGTTAGAGTGGTGAAATATTCCAAGTGTAAAGTTATGTAAGGTATACGGTAATAATATCCCGTTTCCACTCTATAGGCATAATATACAGATGCGGAAGTAGCATTCACATGAAAATATAATAATAAATGATTGGTTTGTTTAAAATTATGTTGCTTGTTGGAATGAAAACTTGAAAGCAAATCCTCACAAATAATTATATTGAATGTCGGAGAGGTCTTCCGAAAAAACAGACCACACATATGTTATTATTGGTAAATATGTACTTCGTGAAAATTATTTTGTTCATGATATTTTATTAAATATTTAGTTAATGAAACTCTGATGGCTTTGCATTACAACTTGTTGAGATTTGTGTAAAAATATGAGAGCGGAACACAGACAGAATTAAGATGACCGAGTTGGCAAAATATTGAACGAAGTATAAGGTGGGCTACTTCATTATCCTGAAATCTTATTCACTGTTGCTGAATAGCAGTAAACGTTAAAAATGCATGTATTTCTTCACATAGATATCGAGGAGGGGTTAAAATATAATCAGTGAATATGGCGACCCAGATGGAATTCAAACAAATGGTCTTGCTCTGCTTTTCGTATAATGTTGCATTTTCTATCGTGATGCATACACGCTGTTAGTTTGAATATAAAATCCCAAGTGGCACACATCTCGTGTGTTAGTGTAATAATAATTCAGTAAGACGAATTCATAAATGCTTCCTTAATACATTATATGAATCTTTTAAGTGCTTCCATTCACGACGTTTGGTCCCGATGCGTGTGTTCTATTGGAAAGATGACTTTTCATTACGACACGTAACTCCAAGCCGTGTGAACGAACCTGGTTGATTGGAGACTGAGCAGAAATCCAATTGATGGATTGTAGTTTAAAGGCACAGCTTTAGCTCCTTGAAACAGTGACTCTTCATGATAAATGCTTTAAGGGCATATATATCTCTGGAATATTTAACATTTGCACGTTAATGTTAAAACGCGTAACGAAAAGTAGACAATGATAATAGAAAATATTTCGTGTTGTGAAATTTCACATATAAACATTTATTTAAATTTCATTTCGGTAAATTTGATTCAATCATAGAATATAAATATTAGAATTGTCAGAGAACGTTGTAAAGATATTGTTTTAAAATACATTTCGTTTTATTGATTACAATGAATCTCAAACGCAGTAATAAATTAAGCCACTTGAAAACCGATTATAGTAACGTGACACCTGGTCGTGTAAACCAAGTCGATGTCTTTTTAGTGTCAAACAAGATATGCAACTGTATAAGATTTACATCATGACTGAGTTTTACATTTTGAAGAGCAAAATTTCAGAAATTCCATAGATAAGGAATTTTAAACGAACACTCGAAACAAGCAAAAATGAATTAAACTGATTATAATAAGTAAAAATAAGAAGTCAAACTTAATTCCAGAAGATGCAAACTATTTTCAACAATGTATTTCGATATATTTATTGCAAAGTTTATACTACATCAAGTTCAACTAAGTTGGGCGAAAAATCAAGGCTACTTTATACAAGGAGTTTTTTCTAGTCATTGATTTATAATATATATAACGCTTTTCGTGTGTTACTTACATTGGCGTTTTTAGATATTTAACAGTAACGTGTGTCTAACATTCACGAAACAATCTGAATTAAAAAAAAGCGATGAATTGCAGCACATTCTGCTAGCAAGTAATCTGTGTTTAAATTTTTTCTAGATTTTATGTTTGACGTTTCTATGTCAGCTGATAGAAAAATTCTATCCAATTTAGTGTCATTTTCCCATCCTGCAATATATCAATTTTTAGAGCTTGTTACGAGTTTTCAACTACATATAGCAAAAAAAGGGACTTTTCTGAAAGGAAGCAATTTAGAAATGATTTTCTGAGTTGCAAAATAGAATTTTTGCCTCTTTTCTTATACGCACTGAATTTTCTTTGACTAAGCTTGATAGCATTAGGACATTAGGATATAATATGCAGCATTTTAAGATTAAAGGTTTTTTTTCGCCGATTACCTATTTCATTTCTTTTAGTGGGTGGGGGAGTTTCTGAACAATTTTGCAAGATCAATATTACTGTAACCAGTCGATGGCTGCTCAATTATATATTGATGTACGCTGTATAAATGTATATCACGGCAAATGTTTTGATGAAATTAATATGTTTGTGTATATAACTATGTGTGGGTCCATGTGAGTGTGTGTGTGTGTGTGTGTGTGTGTAGTTATATATTTGTGTATGTATATATATATATGTATATATGCATACAGGCATAGAGAGAGACACACACACATACATAAAGAAATACGTGAAAATGTGATAGAGAGATAGAGATATACATATAGGTAGGGAGAGTGGTAGATAGGTATACCAATCAAATTATAATGAAGAATTGGTAGCCATACACCACAAAATTATTTAGAGATGTAGCTGTTACTTGTTTCAAGTGTAATTGTGAACGCAACTAAAATCCCGCCAGATAACACAGTATAAATCGTACCATATTATAAGTAGGCGACTGACAAAATTTGAAACCAGTATTATAAGTACGTAGGTAACGAAATTGTTGATATATTGTTAAAGGTAAACAACTAAAGCAGACATAAGATAAAGTATTGTTGACACTAAGGAAATAAATAACACGACACAGTATAACAAGACTATTTGCATTTCCATTCATATTAATTTTAAGAAATATCTTGATAATATTTTCAGTTATCTAGTATAAACATGTCCCATATAAAGTGTACTGTTTCGCATCTCAGAGTACAACTGACTAAACGATTTTAACGGGATTGAATGTCAATTATCAGGGACCATATTTAAATGCCTATGCCCAAAGAGACAAGGGTAGGTGCCTGTGTTGCAAATATTTGCAGTATATGGTAATAATATGAACACAGTATTTCTTATGCATTAGATAGGTATAACGTGGATATAACATCGGATTATATATTTATAATATCCCAATTTATTGAATGTAAGTTATTGTTCGCAAATGTATTTTTACTTTCAACAAAAGAATCAGTTACAACATCATTATTAAAATCCAAGTGTATGAAAGGTGTAAATAGATGGAGCTATAGGTGAAAGGGACAATAAATTCTGTTTCAGAGAGGTATAAAGATGGCTGGCGTTTTCGACACAGGATATGTAATAGAGTGGCCAAGTACATGCCGGTCAATGGCTAAACGCTAGGGACATGATGTATGGGAATGATGTGAATAGTTTAGGGTTCGAAACCGATGAGAGCAGATTGCGATGTACTGTAACTCAGAATTGTATTTTTAGCTATGATAGGATTCAAAGGAAGCACTGTGTGTATGTATCTTATTCAACGACGCGAAAACATAATCAACAGTTACACATGCACTAAAATCACGATAGTGAATCTAAGATGTAAGAGATGAGGTGTGAGATAAAAATACAGAAATCGCTGTCTCGTATTAATATGAATATTATTATGTACTAAAAATGTATTATTTTTTTAATTGCTGAATTGTATTGCAGAAGTGTCTAAAATAAAGCTACATTATATCGAGTACGTATACCAGTGGACTTTGAACTATATGATAAGAAAATGAACGGTTGTTATTCGAATTGGCAGCTTGCTTTCTGAGCATAAAGAGGGGAAAACACAATGTAGTGTGAACTAAATAGGCAGTTACTCAAGAAGCTTTGTGGTAAATCATTTGTTTCAGAATGCGAGGAATGTTATTGGGAAATAAAGCAGATATTCATGGAAACGATCACGCAAATGTGAAGCCGTTATGGATTTATATAGCGCATTAAAATGGTCTCTCATAAAAACAGTGTGTCCGATCAGTAAGACTGAGACAGAAATGGTTAAAATATAAACATTGAACTTGGAGTTACGTTGCAGGGGAAAATGTTGCAATATATGCAGGAATACGTGGAGCTCGATGGTGCGCGTTGAGGGTGAAAGATTCTCATGTACAAAATATCACTCTGGCATCATAGTCTAATTTGCTTTGTAAATGCACACAAGTTTTACAAATGCATTCCATATATAATAATAGAAATGCTAGTGTACGCCATTTAATATATTTTATATTGAAACGTTGAGAATATATTCCTGTATTGTAAAAGAAATCCGTTACACTGTGAAAAGTGAAATGTTAACTGTCTGTGATCGATAAAACTGAAACTACTGTTACGTGCACACATACGTAGATATGGTGAAGACAATTAGCTATATACGTATGTGTCCTAGGGATGATCCTTCCGACAGATCTCATTATACACTACCCTAGCTACACATCGGTAGATAGTTCCGTGATGATATTTTCAGATAACTGCTTATGATGTGGTTGATATCATGAGCGTGAACTCCACATAGTCTGCATTGGTTGTCAAATTTTACTGCTTTCCTGCACATCTATCCTCTTTGTACATCAGGTACTTGTTTGATATTTCTTGTTCCTGGATTGCAAACGCATACCCTTCAAAGTAGGATGTAGTAGCCTGGCTATTGGTCCATGCAAATCTGCTTTGATGATCGGTGTTACTATCATCACGGAACTTTCTACTAACATATCTATGCATAGTCTTCTGCTCATATAGTCTTATCCTTTCATCTGATGATACACTGCGGCAGAGTCATGGGACGTCTTTGTATTCTAGGTTATCAGACAAAGAGTGTTACTCAAGGAGCTGCTTTCCAAGTCTTATGATGTTATCAGCCTCATGTATGCAAACTTGGTCAAGGGATGCACTTGGACATTTGGTGGTTAAAAGATGTTGCCGAAGGGATATGATGCAAATTTCAAAGGCATTTTGGATTGATGTTAAGCCTCAATGTATGTATGTCTTGTGGGTGGATTTGGTAGACGGAAACTGAAAGAAGCCCGTCGTATATTTGTATATATATATATATATATATATATATATATATATATATATATATATATATATATATATATATATATATATGTGTGTGTGTGTGTTTGTGTGTGTGTGTGTGTGTGTGTGTGTTTGTGTGTGTGTGTGTGTGTGTGTGAGTTTGTGTGCCTGTGTTTGTCCGTCCACCATCGCTTGATAACTGATGCTGGTGTGTTTACGTCTCCATAACCTAACGGTTCAGCAAAAGAGACCGATAGAATAAGTACTAGGCTTACCAAGAATAAGCCCTGGGGTCGATATGCTCGACTAAAGGCGGTGCTCCAGCATGGCCGCAGTCAAATGACTGAAACAAGTAAAAGAGAGTAAATAGTATGCATGTATGTATGTATGTAAATACACACACACGCACATACATATATTTATAGATATGCATGCATACATACATACACGCATATATATATATACAGGCAGACTGTCATGTCAGTCAGGTATACAGACATACAGATAGGCAGACAGACAGACAGACAGACAAACAAATAGATAGATAGATAGATAGATAGATAGATAGATAGATAGAAAGGTAGATAAATAGATAGATAGATTGATGGATTGATTGATATCAGAAGCACCAAATATGTAAATGTCTACTTATTGTTGTAATATAACTATCTATTTTGTATATTATTGTTTATGCCTTTTTAAGCAATAGTCACTGCGAAACAATCCATAATATCTAATCTGGAATGTAGAGAGGCATTTTTGTTATCCCTTGATGTATATAATTCTATCCGTAACACAGTTATTTAAAATTTAGACTCGTTTATACTGCATGGTAAGAGTCGATGAAAATATTGAAAGAGAAAAAAATAATGATTTTTTTTTTTTCAAATGGGTAAGTAATAATTATTTTTGGTAACTATATTTAACACTGCTGGATAGAAAATGGCCATTTAAATAATGTGAATACGTAGTGTTGCATTGGCAACTGTTGTTTTGGAAAAAAAATTGCATGGAAGAAAATTGAAGATGTAGTGCTTATTATACAAAAATCGAAATACAATATCAACAGGGAAGAAATAGTTACAATGTGTAAGGGTAAAAAATGCGAAAACCATTATTTTCCCCCAAAACAAAATAATAACAGAAAATAATGCGCGTTGAATCTGTTATGAGTATAAATATTTCTCACATTGGTTATAGTACGCGATGGATTCCATGATCTAATATTTTTGGTTTCAGCCAAAGAAGCTGTTTCCCATTGTTCAAGAATTATGGTTTTTTAAAATTTTATTTCATGAACTACCTTTAGTGAGCTCACAATATTTTCTGAGTACATAATAATAAACCTTTAGCATTCAACCAAAGACGGGATATTAGAGAAAAAACCCATGGAATGCGGTAGCTCCGAATATATATATATATATATATATATATATATATATATATATATATATATATATATATATATATATATATATATATATATATATATATATATATATATATATATATATATATATATATATATATATATATGTTATATATATGTATATATATATATATATATATATATATATATATATATATATATATATATATATATATATATATATATATATATATATATATATATATATATATATATATATATATATAATCATAAATATATAGGGATTGACAGTAACCTGCTTCTCCAACATACTGCTGTGTGTATCAAAAATATCGCTATCAATCTGGAGTAATAATTTGTAGTTTTGAAATCAGTAGTTCTTTGACTGCTATTTCTGAATTCTCAGTATGTTGGAGAAGCAGGTAACTGTCAATCCCTATATATTTATGATTATAAATGTTTTTTACCGGAAAGGT
Source organism: Octopus bimaculoides (assembly GCF_046866305.1). Lineage (NCBI taxonomy): Eukaryota > Metazoa > Mollusca > Cephalopoda > Octopoda > Octopodidae > Octopus > Octopus bimaculoides. Next base: position 183,490,550 of record NC_142929.1, on the reverse strand, counting down.
TTTTTCATACTGAGCTACCCGGCAAAATTGTTAATTATTAATTTTATTACTAATTGACGATTCCCTGCCCTGCATATCTATATTTTAATAATACCTCTAAGGTGAATAGTTAAACCGCAGGAAGTTCGTACGGGTCTCTTTTCTATGCGGGACTATTTCTGATGCACACTGAATTGAATTCATTAGGGCGAGGGATTTTGAACTTACTGGCCGATAAATTTCTTAACGTCTTCCTCACGTGGTATTGGTGTTCACATGGTCAAAATTAACGTGAGTTATTTAGACATTAACAAATTTATTAGAATATTTAGCTGAAGATCAGAATAGAGTATTCTTTACTCTTAACTGTGAAACGATCGTACTAAATTAACTAAAGGTTTTTTTACTCTTCTCTACTGTTTTTTGTTCTGTGTGTATAAAAAATATCGCTATCAATCTGGAGTAATAATTTGTAGTTTTGAAATCAGTAGTTCTTTGACTGCTATTTCTGAATTCTCAGTATGTTGGAGAAGCAGGTTACTGTCAATCCCTATATATTTATGATTATAAATGTTTTTTACCGAAAAGGTTTTTTCATACTGAGCTACCCGGCAAAATTGTTAATTATTAATTTTATTACTAATTGACGATTCCCTGCCCTGCATATCTATCTATCTATAAATATATATATATATATATATATATATATATATATATATATATATATATATATATATATATATATATATATATATATATATATATGCAAGCATATGTAGTGTCTTAAAAGGCCTAACTATACTTATTTCGTTTAGAGTTTCATTTTTTTCTGGAAACAAGGGTTAACATATTTTCTTTTGTACCTTTCGGTTAGGTGTATTCTACGTATTTTTATAACTGAAACAGAACAGAATAGCGTGTAGAAAGCGTATGTTTAAATAAAGTTGTTTTTCGCTATAAGAGGTGTTTATTTTTCTTGCTTTGAAAACCATTCCAAACCTATTTATCATCACATCAACAAACTAATCTCATTTACGGTCGATTTCTTTAGAGTATTATTAATGCGAATCGCGTTCTTATTTTGATCCGGGCAACGTTTTCTCTTGATATTGATCGGCATTTAAAATGCCATTACTGTATTAGCAGGATCTACTTTTCAATGCAGGTGTTTAAGAATGCGAATGTGTTGACTTGAATCAATCATTCCGTTTTCGTTTTCGCTTTCCTGTTTTCATTCTCAGATGCACAATAAGATTCACTAAAATATTTTTTACCTCTTTCAAAAAGATGCTTTCCTGTACTTAAACATGCACATTAAACATAATCTTAAAGAAATGTGTCTACAAGATACATCTATCTATCTATCCATCTATCTATCTATCTATCTATCTATCTATCTATTTATCTATCTATCTATCTATCTATCTATCAAACTATCTATCTATCTATCTATATATATATATTTATCTATTTATCTAACTATCTATCTATCTAACTATCTATCTATCTATCTGTCGGTCTATCTATCTATCTATCTCTCTCTCTCTCTCTCTCTCTCTCTCTCTCTCTCTCTCTATATATATATATATATATATATATATATATATATATATATATATATATACATACATATCTTTCTGTCTGTCTCTGTCTGTCTGTCTGTGTATCTGTCTGTCTGTTTATCTGTCTGTCTGTCTGTCTGTCCGTTCGTCTATCCGTCCATTTATCTCTCTATCTATCTTCTATCTATTTGTCTAGCTCTCTAGCTATATACATATATACGAAATATGTATACTACATAATCATATCTAATTCTATCGAAATTATGCACTCACTGAATTTACTTCAGCTTTAATTGTACTTGTTTCACGCAGATACTGCAGTACAACGAATCTCCGTCATTGGAATGATTCTTAGTTTACTTTATTTCCCTTTCTCTGATTTCTATTCGCTTTTAGTTCTAGTGAATAAGTCAGCTGAACAAAATTGCCCTTATTTGCGTTGCTTTCTGTGCTTTGCTTACACTTGACATCACAGAGAATAGCTAGTATAAGTCATCTTTGAACATAACCGTATTAACTTCACGCAAATCACCGACATATTTTGATTAGTTATTGAACATGTGTGAATATTTCAATATTGGAACTTCTGTGGTTATTATACCTTTCAGTACCAGAGACAATATTTCTATTATACACCTAACAGCATATCTTTCCTACCTTCGCTCTAGAAGTAGAGTCTCAGTTCTTATAGCCTCACCTACTACCGTGTTTCAGGGTTTTCTCGTTGGATTGTTGTGCTTCGCCGTTAATTTGAAACTGTATAATGACTCTAAATGGATGCGGTCTTCCAGTCGACTGTACGAAAGGTTCTCCGCGTGACCAACATCATCTTCTTGCTTTGAATGATCTCATAATTCAACCAGCCAATCGCCTGCACCCTAATGTTATCTTAGTAATATGCACACCGAATGATGCATCATTCCTCATGTGGATTCGCAAACCACGCACCGATCTTGAGTTCAAGATTGCATTCATAGCCGTCCAATATATTCTAACTGCATCTCGATTGTGGGCTGATAGTGGAGAGCTTGAAATTTTTCTGTTTAGAAATGAATTTCATTTCATTCACACTGTTTCTATATTGTGTGCATATTTTCGGTGGTTTTGAGCTGCCATCATCGTCATTGATCACCTGAGATACTTCTATGCCGTCAACGTAGTTGGTGAGTGTGGCATACTGTAAATTTTAATAGCATTCAAATTTGAGTAACATCCAAATTTTAATCTATAATTTTATGTTTAGCAACACTGTTGTCGGGGTAATTTCTATGTAGTTCACCAATAGAATACATATATAATGCAGTTTATGTTAATTCGCTTATTTTATTTTCAAGTTGTACTATGCATTTGCTTTATCTCTCTGGGCGTATCTATAAAATTTCAGTCTTATATTGAGTCGATTCCATTAATGAAGCATTTCCCCTTCTGCTTAAATATCGGGTGAGCTTTCTTTTTTGTTATTATGTTTCACAGAAATTTTAAGATTATTCCCAACATGTAATGAAGCAGGAGAATTTTTAGTTTCTGAACTGTAATCACAATATCATATATATGCCTTATTGTTGGACTATGTCTGATACGAGTAGTATTGGCTGTTAGGACTGAGTCAATTATTTATACAATTATATATCATATTTTTGGTAAACCTGTCATTTTAACTTTTAATATTCGCTACGATCTCACATTTCATGACATTTTGCTATAATTTATATTTTTTTAGAATATACATATACATACATATATATATATATATATATATATATATATATATATATATATATATATATATATATATATATATATATATATATCAGAATATGAGATGGTAAAGGAATAAATGATTATCTTATAAACTTAATTAGCTTACAGTTGTTTCTGCTATAGGGTGCTGTGGACTCGTAGTTGGGAGTTTGAATAACGCTTTATAGCTTCATCGCAGCCTGTGTTATGAAGTTCAATTTATTTCGTTCTGAAATATAAGTATATTGAGTTCTATACCAGGTAATTAGTCTCGGAGTACATAAGTGATACATACATGCATACCTACATACATACATACATACATACATACATACATACATACATTGTTTATGATGAATTCTTTACTTAAAATCTTATATACCTAATCCTTTGAACACTTATTATTGATTCTATGTAGGATTTCTTCACAATATTTCATTCTGAAAATTATGTATGTCTCTGCTAATATTTTCTGAAAATTTTAAAGATCCTATGTAAATGAAATTTACATAGAACATTTAACTGAGGAAGAGCAAACATAGAACGCAGACAAAATACTTCTCTATCTTGAGCAATAATTTATTAGCCTGTCTTGTAGCACAAAATGCGTGCCGTCTTATTTTGTGCAAATAAAATGGAAAATATAACAATGAATACAACATCTATAAAAGAAACTAGAGGAGACAGACATCTTCTTTATTGTATATTTGGTGGACAGACTTACAACACAATGTATGGTGACTTCCCGCAATTCTCTGTTTTTGTTTCTGGAATAATGGACGTTATTTTGTGCTAAAAGTTCACAAGGAAAATTGCTGTGTCATATCTTTTCAAGAGTGATGAATGAAAAGAATACACTATAGTTGATACTAAGACTGCAAAGTAGTTCTTTGTGTATAAGTAGTTATTTTCAATAGAAACATTCTGATATATCAAGCATTGGGTGGTAATTGTATTAGTGTTATTGATGAAGAAAACACAGGCATATTTAGGAGAAATTTAAAACAGCTGTTATACACAAAGTACAATGTAATCAATTACACTAGTGATAGCAAATATCACACTGAATATTGTTATGCACAGTGTAAACCGGAATGGCTCCAATATATTTATATATATATATATATATATGTGTGTGTGTGTGTGTGTGTGGGGGGGTTATGTGCGTGCGAGTATTCATATACATATTTGTATATATAATTTATAACCTAGGTCCATGATGATAATTTCTTTTATCTAACTACATTCTCCGAAATTCTGAAGCCAGAATGTTTAATTAAAGCACTTCTTTCATCAGAAAATCGTAATGAAGCCTGTTTGCAGTCTTGTTAATCTAAAGTACAAATAAAGATTCAGCAACCACATTTACGGCAACAATTTTTGCAAAGTAGTTCTTTGTGTATAAGTAGTTATTTTCAATAGAAACATTCTGATATATCAAGCATTGGGTGGTAATTGTATTAGTGTTATTGACGAAGAAAACACAGGCATATTTAGGAGAAATTTAAAACAGCTGTTATACACAAAGTACAATGTAATCAATTACACTAGTGATAGCAAATATCACACTGAATATTGTTATGCACAGTGTAAACCGGAATGGCTCCAATATATTTATATATATATATATATATATATATATGTGTGTGTGGGGGGGGGGGGTTATGTGCGTGCGAGTATTCATATACATATTTGTATATATAATTTATAACCTAGGTCCATGATGATAATTTCTTTTATCTAACTACATTCTCCGAAATTCTGAAGCCAGAATGTTTAATTAAAGCACTTCTTTCATCAGAAAATCGTAATGAAGCCTGTTTGCAGTCTTGTTAATCTAAAGTACAAATAAAGATTCAGCAACCACATTTACGGCAACAATTTTAGCAAGAAATTGGTTAACGCCGAAATGTTTCGCTTTTAACATAGCCTTTATACATTATAAAACTTATCTATACTATGTATACTATGTATGTCACTTTTCAGTTTAGATGCTGCGTATTACTTCATAGTGTTATTTCATGCGTTTACTGCGTACTAGTCATATGTATATCCCTGATAATATCTCGTTTGCAATCTCGTAAACAACACTGGCAGTAGAATACTACTTCGGCCAGCGATGCTTGTTTTGTATGAAAACAAAACAGTTCATGCAACAAAGCTTATAGTTTCGCTATGAAAAACATTTAAATGACTCCTAAAATGGATAGTTTAAATATAAATCGTTCCGTGCGTGTTTTTTATATTTCTTTTTTCAATATTTTGTCAATGCAAACTTATAGACAAATTCTACGGAAATATGTCAATCGTCGATTACAAATATCTGGATTAAATAATTATAAAATTTAATTTCCTTATTTCCGTTTCCATTTCCATTTTATTAAACGAGCTTCATCGCGATTTAGCTATGGTCAAATAAGCAGCTACTTATAAGCGAGAAGAACACACACGCACACACACACACACACGCAAAAACACATAAATATACAATTACATGTAGAAAAAGCACCTCACACGAACACAGACTCATGCCAAAAAATATACATACGTATTCATATGAACAGAAAAGAAAATTTTCACATGTAAAAGCAACACTTTTGCTACCGCAATCTCCAATCATCACACACATTGTCACTCAACACTGAATTGTTCTTAAGTACATGTATTTATTGTAGAAAGACAATAGATTTGCCAGAGACTAATATAAAAAAGATTAAGAATTAACTAACAGCATCAGGAACACTTATAGTGACAGTTGAACCACACGTCATAAAGACAGTTTCAAGTAATGTAGCTATATAACAACACAATTTAAATGTATTTCAAATATCAAGTACTAAAAACAAGGCCACGAAAGACAAAAATAGGCCTGCAAAATAACAAAATTCTACGAAAACAAAAAATGCAGAAATTTGAAGCCTTATAGACTTCTTTAACTTTACAACAAAACTTCTTGGGAGTAAAAACAATCTTTGTAGTGAAATATTTCAACCTACGTCTGCAAACTTTGTGATATTTTCACTGAGTTATAATATTTTAAACTACCTATCGCAAATCTAGCATCCCAGTGTTTATTTTAAATTATCAAGTCTCGCATATCTCGTTACACCTGAAAAAATTAATTCATGATAGCATACTCCAACATTGTACGGTTCATATCTATTGCATGAAACATAGATTGCAATTTAAATATATATATAGTGTACTTTTCTAATTAAAGTGGCAATGCCATTCTTCAATTCCTGCTACCCGCATTTAATCAGCTCAGAAAAAATACAAATACAGAAAAGTTATTGGAAAAACGTACACATGTTAATATAAACCAATTGTTATTCATTCACTTATTTATTTATTTATTTATTTATTTAAGTAATTCCATAAACCACCAGAGCAAAAATGTTTGTAAGGTAATAAAACGTAATAAGTTGAACTAGAGGCTCGAACAATTACACTTACGAAACGAACAGAAGGACATATCAGCTACTTAACTAACAGCAGTGCCTACAAATGTTCAGGCTGGAGAACAGGCTCATTTCGTCGGCTTCCTACGAGAGACCTTGCTTCTTTTGCCCTTGAAATTTCAAATCACGTTGAGGGCCATTCTGATTTTTGCCTATCAGTGGTTGATAACTAAACAAGAGTCTCGAGCGCAGATGCTAGAGTTAATTCGGCGTCCTGAATAACATTACCACCTTGTTCTTGTGTGATTATTTCAGCGTCTTCTTTATTCCAAACTTCCATAAACATTCTTAAGCCGAAGGATACACTGCGCCTTCCCTCTCTTAAAAGTCCTGTAATATATGAGGAGCATCGTCTTTCTAGGCTGAGTGGAATATCCCTATCTATACAAAAATAAAATACAAGCATACACAAGCTAAGAATCCTCACACCACTAGGAACTTCACATAATTTACTGAATACATAATACAGACCGCTAACTTGTATTATTAGACTTTTTGACAAGTAGCTACATACCGTATTTGATGTTCTCTAAGACGCAACTTTTTTTGCCCAAAAATGGCTTTAACCTCCCCGGGCGTCCAAAACACACAAAGTAGGCTCAAAACTCGCCCAGAATGCTATGTACGTTTACAAAACGTGCGCTCTCATCTATTGGTGAACAATAACCTACGGCATGTTTATATCGAATGTGGATCAAGGAAATTGCTTATAAGTACCGGTAATAACATAAAGTTATACAGGTAAGTGGAGGAATTAAAACATTATTTTAGTGGTAATTTATTTTACAAAAGTATAGCATTGGCTAGGGTACGTCATATGCACTCGTGCGTTTTAATGGCCTTCAAATAAATGTAGATTTTTACAACATAAACACTTTCAATATAAATTCTGGATGGGAGTTTTATAGAAAAAAAGAAATGTGCTTTTCTTTTGCTAAAGCAGCTGCTGTTTCTCTTGTTCAAATTTCTTTTTGCTACAATTTTGAAGTTATATAATTTAGAATCTGTTCTATATATATATATATATATATATATATATATATATATATATATATATATATATATATATATATATATATATATATATGTATGTATATATATATGTGTGTGCGTGTGTGTGTGTGTGAGTGTGTGTGTGTGTATGTATGTATGTCTATGTTTCTCATTATTCGGTTTTATTTCAAATTTTCTTGCCAATAGAGAAAGAGCAGTTTTTTAACCAACATCCAAGGCAACTTAATTGGATTTCAATAACATCAACAGAGTATTTTTGTATGTGTATATGCAGATTTGTATGTTTTGCTTTATGCATGTATTCTCATGAATATACTTGCATGTCGAAACATGCTCATATATACTGAAAGGATAAGCTTCTGGGAAGTTTTACAAATTTTTACAGTTCCAGTGATCACTTGGATCTGTAGACTTCGAATCAGCTTTCTCCGTTCTGTTTTTTGAGAAGCCTAATTTCTCAACTTTGGCATTTAGGCAGAATCTTATCTATCCCATTATCCCCAGAATTGCAAGTATAAACCTGAACTTGTTATCTGAATACAGTAGTTGTAGATTCCTCAATAGTTCAGCGTAAGTATTTTGCTTTTCAATGATTGTAGCTTTATGTTTATTGGCCGGACAGCTGATTTCTACAACACGACACAGTTTTTCTCCCCAATTCAAATTACTATGGCAGGTCTGTTATGTTTACATTTTATTGAGGCTTTCACTAGTATATTCCGCCAGTGATCACTTTTATTATGAGTGGCAATTCTTCTACCAAACTGTAGGTCCCTATTTCTTTGGCCTCGAGGTTATCCTCACGGAGTTCATTATAGTGTGTCCTAGCTACAACACCATATGTTATCGTTAGATACTTACCGTGATGACATTTTCGGATAACTGTTTATGATGTGGGTATTATCTTTGGTTGTAACTTCACACGGTCTGCATTGGTTTCCACGTTTTGCTGCTTTTCTTGGGCCTCACGCTTTTTTGTACAAGAGGTATTTGGTTGATATTTCTTGTTCCTGGATTGTAAACGCATACTATTCTAGTTTCAAGGGCTATTACTTTTTATCAACATCTAACGAATACATGGCAAATTTAAACTCGCCTGGATTTGAACGTAGAGCATTGAGAAGCAAAGCTCAAACCACGATGTATTCTACACCATGCTCCAATAATTCCGACAGTTCACCTAGTTTATTTATCTACCTACATTTCTATTTAAGTGTATACGCATGTGTGTATGTAGATAGGTAGAGAGAGGAAGAAATAGAGGGAGAAAGACTGAATAAGAAAATGTTTTCTTCACTTGAAAGTGAGTGCTGTTTCGCAACTATATTATTTGTCTTCCCATAAACAGCTGTGCTTAATTTGAGCACATTTTAGAATGCGTTTACATTTACTCCATTGGTCCGGTAAAGTAGTGCTGGTTTTCTTCAAGTTTGTTACGGGACGGTTATCACAGGTGGAATATTTATGTATATTCACATAAAAAGAAAACAAGAAAGTGACATGTCCTTCCCGAGCCATTGACTCAAAAGGATAGGTTCCCGGATTTTGTAGTGTATATTCGTCCCCCCACCATCCTGGATTACTCATTTACATGATTACTCATTTTTGCAGCAGCAGCGCCAAATATGTGTTTTGCCCAAGAACACATCATATCGCCTGCTTCAGGAATCGAAGCACAATCTTTCGATTATGATTGCAGCTTCCTAACCACTAAGCCACGCGTCTCCACTATGTATGCTCTGCAATATGCTATTGCATTCGCGTTCAGATGATTATCGATTACTGTTTCATTATGTCGATAGCAAGTATAACCTACCGAATAGGAATTATTATCACACTTAATTCCATTTCTATCGTTGAAATCGCAGCTAAACGTAGCAGCGGAATGCCGTTAGGTTCGTTTCCATTTGTTTATGAATCCAACAGCAGATCTTCCCTAGTTCCTCATAAACTGATGTTTAATGCAGCCTCAATGCTATTATTTTCTTCATCTGCTTTTCAGATTGTAAATGAAAGAGAATAGGATCGGTTTCGAACATATTAACATCTCAACGTTTCTACATTTGCATGCTGCTGTGACAAGAATAAATGTTTTTACTTAAATGGTTACTATGTGAGCGTGATCTTCATTTTTATGGCGACCAATAATTCTTTTAATCTTCGACTATAAAATATTTCAACAATGTACACATGCTGTGCCTCATATTGTTGAGGTTGGATCATATATGTTACAAAGACTAGCATGACTACTTGATGTATTCTCTGACATTTCACCCATGATTACATGTTCATTGTATTATGAAATATCAAGCTGTGCAACTTAGTTCTTAAAGTTGTATTTACCTGTCATTCTTAATGCCACTTCTAAACGCAGTAATCATGTTTTAACACTCCTCTCTTATGGTTAGATACTTATCCGAGCCACACCTTGTTTATAATTTCAGAGTACACAGAAACTAAATCTTTATGTCTGATATCAATTTCGGATACCTATTGAAATGCATAAAGACCTGAAGAGAAAGACACAAAGTGTGTGTGTGTGTGCGTGTGTGTGTGTGTGTGTGTGTGTGTGTGTGTGTGTGTGTGAGAGAGAGAGAGAGAGAGAGAGAGAGAGAGATTAGGAGAGATATAACTGGGTAAACATGGAGAGTGAAAGATGTAGAGAAACATATACAAATGAATATATCAAATGTTATATACATATGACATTATTTATATTTACAGCAGATAATAACTACAAAATTCATAGTTTAATTTCTTTGAAATATTAACATAATTAATAATTCTTCAGATCTGAAATTATGATGACGGCAATGGATCTAAAATATATTTTGTTTTTCTTTATCGATTATGAATATCTCAAACGAAGATATTATATAGAATGTGCAATTGAACCTACAATAAACAAATACTTTTACATAGCAACGCCAACGAATACCAGACTAGTCACTATTAAAATAAAATATAGACTCTACTTATGTTGTCCAAGAGTTAGAACTATTACGTGACAAACGAAAACAAGTAAATGTATTTTAGAGAGTAGCATGATGTCTGCGCAAGTTGCCACCTAATTATATGAATGGTAGCAGAAATTGAACAGTAGCAATCTCCACTTATTATTTAATTACTTCAGTTATTAGACTGCAGTAAGACCGGGGCAATATATCGAAGCATTCAAGGCTTTTATTGAGCAAATCGGTTCTAGTGTTCACGCATAAAAATTTTTGTTTTAAGACTATTACTTCTTGTAGTATTTTACCTTACAGCCACATAAGCAAGGGACGTAAACAAGGCAACACTAGCTATCAAGCTGAGGGGGAAAGGCAAATACAGAGTTAAACTCACATATACATACACACACACATACACATGTTATTCTGTCCTTGTATTATTCCATTAGCGTTAATGCTTATCTATTATAGTTTCCTTGCCAATCCTGCTCGGATTCAGTCCTAGTGAAGTAGTGAGTTGGACAGGGATGCCTTTCTTGCAAGTTTTGTTGTGATGTCAATTCCTCTGATATACCAAACCCTGCCTCTCGGATGTTTCTGTATACGCGAAAATATAGTCTACAAATGCCGAATAGTAACACCAAGTTCACACCAAGCAAGTGTTGGTTTCAAGTGCCGCTACCGAACAGACATGATCTCTTTCTCCAATCCAAATTCTAAAGTATCTGCTTCATTAGCAACTTATATACACAACCTCAACTTCCAAAATATTCCCTATAGCCTACCCTGGTCTATCGTCAGTGAATCTATCACATAAAATCACTAATACCGGCACTCGAAGATTATGCTTAAACGTATGTCAAACCATCCTTCCCAACCACAATCTCTCGTTACTTAATAGATTCTTACATGTAATACTCTCTTGTAAACAGAGGTTTTACTCACCGTTGGCTCATTTTATTAAACGTACGTAATCCCCAAACTACGATTATCCTTAATCACAATAAACCTTAATGTACAACTAGGTCGTACTAACAACTTTCACACTCCACTACTTCCGCGTTTTCTACTTAATTATTCCTTTTCATGATTATATTTTCACACTGCCAGCCGATCCTCTCAATGTATTCTTTCCTAATTTTCTCCTATCTCATCTTCTACGAAAACCATTAACGACTACCCCACTGCATTCGCTATCCCGAGATCAGGACAACCATGCGAATACAAAGATCGATGAGACTGATAAAGCAAGGACTGAGAGAAAGAGACAGAAGATCGATGAGATTGATAAAGCAAGGATGGAGAGAAAGAGACAGAAGCAGGAGCGATCACGAATCGGACGCTCAGAGAGCTGAGGGTCTGGCGAAACATAAGGAAAGAGGCAAAAGCAACAGACGTCATGAATCGGATGCTGATGTTAATACAAATGGAATAAAACAAGTTTCGCGTTACCAAGATACGCTTTTTTTTGGGGGGGGGGGGATACGCTTATAAATAACCAAAATGGCGTATAATGGGAAAAATCAGACAACGTATTTCCGAGATGCGCGGTTCTTTTCGAGTACCTTGAACTATTTCTGACCAAGAGGGTCACAGATAGCGTAGTCGAATCTAGCATTTATATATAAATATATATATGCGCATGTGTGTGGGTGTGATTTTAAGCAAAAATAAAACTGACTAGAAATCTAGTATCGCATTGTGCATTACATCTAAAATAAGCTGGTCAATTACTTCCTTTCGAAGTAATGAAACTGACGGCAAATGACAGATGTGACGGTGAAACGCCTTTAAATTATTTTTTACCCGTTACGTGCGAGAAAATTGCTCGTATGTTGAATTTCTTATGCAATATCTATGTACAGAAAAAAAGTATATTTATATATGAAAGACAAATATATAAAAGTTTTCGGCTTTTTTATGGTCATGACTGTTTCTTCTATATAGAATGTCGTTGTTTACAATGTACTACACATTTTTTTTTTTATTTATAACAACAAAAAGCTTCTGTGTTTTTGTTCCAAAAGGCATTCTAGAGATTTAGAGAGATAGTATGGGATTTGTTATTTATCTATTTTTTTTATTTTTTTTACAATAAGAATATAATTAGTGAATTTGTGTTAGAAATAAATAATATATTTAATTGGTTGTAAAACCGAATTCTAAAAGTCCTTTATCTTGTTTGCGCTTTCCCATGTGGATCTAAATTTGTCATTCGATACAGATAAATCAATTAACAACAATTCGATAATAGATTCTTCACAGACGGAGAAGTGGCTTTCTTTTGATGAATTCCAAAACGTGTGTGTGTATATATATATATATATATATATATATATATATATATATATATATATAAATATATATATATATATATATATATATATATATATATATATATATGTGTGTGTGTGTGTGTGTGTGTGTGTGTGTGTGTGTATCTATACATATATATATGTATGTATAATCACAATAGTTCATATATATTTTATTGTTATTCGATCAATACAGCAAAACAAGTCGAATTTCGATACGTTGCTCACAATGAAAGATAATTAGGATGTATATGTAAAGAAGATTGTGAATAAAAAAGCAAATCTGACCTAAGAGAAATGTTGGTGATAACAAAGTTATTCTTTATTTGAGTGTATGCTTAAACTTTTTGGGGTCGTTTCTTTTGTTGTTCATTTTATTTTTCATTTCATTTTCAACAGATATACTATTTGTTCTTTTGTAAGTTGATAAATGGCTGAGAAAATACTGAAAGAATTGTATGTTGGTTTAAAACTTCAAAATAAAAGAATAAAAGCCTAGAGTGAATAAACCAAGAATAAAACATTAAAATTTAAAAACAAAAACACGTATTTGGGAGCGCCGAATATAATCCAGTGTGTATTTATATGAAAGACAACAGTCGAATTATGAATTCGTGCACATACACAGGCACACACATACGCACACAAATAGACACAAACACAAAGACATATATGCATATATATATATATATATATATATATATATATATATATATATATATATATATATATATATATATATATATATATATATATATATATATATATATTTATAAATTCGATTTGAGGTTGTGTTAACCTCATGAATGCATGGTTTCACCCAAGGAAGAACTGGTTCAATACCCAGTATTCTTGGGAATTTCATTTCCTTAAAATGATATATATATATATATGAAAGTATATAGTTTATATTCATATGAAAGACAAAAATGAGAATGGAGATTGGGAAGTTAATAACTGTTTATTATTAACATACGCGCAGGGTGGCTGTGTGGTAAGTAGCTCCTTTACTTAGTAGCCATACTGAAAAAAACAGCATGGAAGACGCATGTTAGAGGCATAGTGATGGGTACATTTGTATCCGGCAGGGGTTGGTTAACTTTTTTAGTTACCACCTCTGTAGTAATATCAGGCTGGAGAAGAAGTGCCTGTCACAAGACAGATTCATGAGAAGATGGAAGCCTGTGGCGAGGCAGCTGGTAGATGGAAGCATGTTGCGTGGTAGTGTCGTCGAGGTAGGAGTGTTCAATAGCACTTGAGCAGCATTCGAGTAGCAGGTGTGTAGCGGTTGAGTAGAGATCTTCTGAAGGTGCTAGATAGCAGTAGTTTGAGACATAACAACGTGACACCAGGTAAGTGGAAGCCATAAGATAAGGAAAGAAAAAGCAACGGATCTACCCTGGTGGTCGAAGGCCTATTCTTCAAGGAAGCCATTACAAATTGCAGTTTGTAATGAGCAACGCTTAAGTCGAAAATTATAAATATAATAATTAAATATAATCATTAAATTATTGTATTTTTAGATCGTAAATTTTTAATCAATACATAATAGCTACTACACTCTTTTATGTTTGTCTGTCCTTGTTCATCCCCTCCTTGTAATGCGTTCATGCCAAATACTTATGAAATAAAGTAGCTCCTTTAACAACCAGATGATTCCGGTTTCAGTCGCACTGTGTGGCATCTTGGCAAGTGTCTTTTAATTTAGCCTCGGGTCGTCCAATTCCTTGTGGGTGGATTTGGTAGACGGAAACTGAAAGGCGTAGGAGTGGCTGTGTGGTAAGAAACTTCCTTACCATGTAAATGGTTCCGGGTTCAGTCCCACTGTGTGTTACCTTGGGCAAGTGTTTTCTACTATATATATCTTCCGCATAATATACTATCTTTCCTCTTTCATGTTTTACTGGTTTTTATGGTTTCAGTTATTAGACTACGGCCGTGAAGAAGTTTTTAGTCGAAGGTATCGGCCACAGTAATTTTTTTTGTTTAAAGATTGGAACTTATTCTGTTAGTGTCTAGAAATGAAACGCCAGCTGTCAAGCGGTATTGGGGGACAAGCTCAAAGACAAAAACGCGCCCCACGTGCGCACACACAAAACACGCACACATACACACATATACACACACATACACACGTACACACACATACACACATATACAGACACACATACACACACACACGCACGCACACACACACACACACCCACACACACACATATATACGACGATCTTCTTTCAGCTTCCATTTACCAAAATCCATCGAAATCGTCCAGTGGCTATAGTAAAAGACACTTGTCAAAGATGCCACTCAGTGGTTGGGAATGGAGCTGTTTACCACACATTAATGCCTACGCCTATGGTGAAGTACTTACATTTGTTCTACATTCATTTAAATAGGATAATATCTACTAGATGTTCTTACTTGAGTAGAGTCGCTCTGTCCCATGGTTATATCAAAGCTTTATACTGAAGTCTTAATATAAGTACATATGTGTGCGTATATATATATATATATATATATATATATATATATATATATATATATATATATATATATATATATATATATACATGTGTGTGTGTTGGTGCATGTGTATATATGTGTGTGTGCGTGCATGTGTGTCTACGTGTGTGTGTGTGGAGAGAGAGAGAGAGAGAGAGAGAGAGAAGGAGACACTTCAATGCATCGTAGTCTGACGATGGTTTAACTGGCCAACATTTTGAATTTACTGTACATAATATTCTTGTATAAGGTGCATTGAATAAATTTGAGAGTTTATATAAAAGGACGAGAAAACACAATATCCCATTCGAAAATAAATTCCGTTTGTGTCTCCACTGAAAGTGACGTAATGCTGCCCCATATCTTTGAACGTAACCCCAATTCAGACGGCTATGTAAAGCTGGCAGGAAAGGGTTGCTGCTAGAACGGCCATATCTATGACAGGAACATTTGGCTCCTTGCCATAACTTCGGAAACACACAGAAGTGAATGTTACGTCCGGGAGTTAAACGTTTACTGAAAGTAGCTGCACTCAGTTCGAACCACCGCTTGAACCTCGCGCATGCGTTCCCTACTGTCCCCAAAGGAAGATCTTTAAACACCTCCTTGATCTTCACCAACACCTCAGCTTTCGTATTGCAGGTAGAGCTATTGGTGTCTTTCTCAACCGCACCCAGTATACAGTAATCCATGGGATTACGCTCAGAGAAATTATGATAGAAATTATGTGGAGAGCAGTAGAAATTCTCCTACAAACACTTCTGTGTGTTTCCGAAGTTATGGCAAGGAGCCAAATCTTCCTGTCATAGATATGGCCGTTCTAGCAGCAACCCTTTCCTGCCAGCTTTACATAGCCGTCTGAATTGGGGTTACGTTCAAAGATATGGGGCAGCATTACGTCACTTTCAGTGGAGACACACACGAAAGTCTATAACGTTTGTAGGGTAACTTGGTTTTACTGTTACGCGACGTCATATGGATTGTAAGCAAGCCGCCTGTTGTTGTTTATGTTGTGCAACTTGTCCTGGCGGGAGTTTCTTTTTTTATCAGAGAAGAACCGGATCATCAACGCCTTAGGTTGTTTGGTAGGTTGTTAGACTTTATCAGAAAGTTCTCCTTAACCTTAGCTGTCTGAATCTATCCTTTGCACTTGTGGTACGACTTTTAGGAAAGGGTTTTCATTCAGTTCCAACTTCACGGTCACAATTCCAACACCTATCTCTCACACCAAAGTAGGGAGTCGCTTGCTTAAGTTTCTCCGTCACCCTATCCTGCAGTCATTGGACGAATTGCTGCGTACTACCATAGTCAGAACGCCAGCTGTATGCATTCTTGTCACCCAAAGCTCCGTAGTCTCCGTTGCACTTACCTACATGACATCGTATAGTCTCTACATTGTTCATAGAACTTCGTGCAGGAATCATGATGTTGGCATTTTGCCGACCGGCACAAATCATCATGATACAGTTAAGTCTTTTCCATTTCCAAACGGCTTCTTTTCTCCACATCACTACTGCAGCCTGAATATTTAAGCTCTTCGACGCCGTTGACGGCTCACCAATACACCAAGTTGTTCCTTAAAAAAGGAGATATAAATAGCATCAAATTTAGCCGAATCACCCTCTATATATACATATGCATATCCATCCATCCATCCATCCATCCATCCATACATACATACATACATTCCTCTATCTATCTATCTATCTATCTATCTATCTATCTATCTATCTATCTATATTGCGAAATTGAAAGACGTTAGATAGAAACAAAGCTAGTAGATGCACAGCGTTAGTGCGCATGGATATCATTATGTTGTCAGTCGGATATAATATCAATGTCAATATGTATGCCATTGTTTGCTTGGAATAAAACGAAAGTATGTTTATGCACAAAATTATGCACTTTCGTGACTACAAATTTCATTGTCATGATGGGAAACATCCTCCTGTCAATAGCAAAGTCACTGATGTATTATTTTGCAAAAAAGCACGAAATTGTAAAAATGATCCTTCCATGTAATAATAGGAACGAAATATTTACTTTAACTCTGCTTAATCATTCTTTTTAATAGAAATAAAAATAACGAAGCCAGTTTGAATACTGCAGTGAGTAGAAGGCAAGGTAGAGACAAAGACTCTAATACATGTGACATAACAGTGTTTACCAACACAACATCATAACTCATTCGCAGTTCAATTTATTTCTTCTGCTATTTTGTTCCGAGGTGTATAAAGCATTTCATTCAAACCAAAAGACCATATATTTCGCATAAAAATTTATATATTTTCTTAAAATTAAAACATGATTTTCTTTGTTTATATGAAAATGCTCTAATGATGAATTATTCTGTCATGTGCCTTGCAACAGTGCTGAAGTAAATCATCTCCACAACAATGAGTTGTGAGAGTATTCTAAAGTGACTATAGGTTATTGTAACACTTAGTCCTTGGTAATCTACACGCCTTCTGCATAACCCCGTCTAAGATCGTTTCTCTATCCTCCAAGTCACCAAAGCAAAAAGGGCTGTCTGAAGCTGTGGAGAACCTAAAAAGTCTTGTATACGAAAGTGTCCCATTTGTCTATGAAAATGAAGTTGCTCTCATCTTCTTGACTACCTCTTGAATCTTTTTTCAACAGCGCTTCTCTCTCTTGAATTCCAGAGTTACTGAATGTGAAATGATTAAGGACCGGTACTGTCTTATGCCGTCTTTGGAATCATCCTTGAACGTGGCTCTCAGGTGAATGGCCATCTCACATTTACAGCAGGTCTGTTGATTGCGACTCTTCTTAGGAAATAATCAGGAAACCACACGGATTTCCTGGTTGTTTACTACCGCTATCTTTTATAAGAATTATTCCTCTTCAGTATCATGAAATTGTTGTTGATGTTATTCCGCAGGTTTACAAGAGATTTCATTTCCTCCTGCCTTGGCTCCTTCGACAGCTACATCATGCTTTTAAGCTGTTATCTGATTTGGTGCTTTGTAATGATTGGGTTACATGAAAGAGATTTCATCATATCCATCTTCTGGAGTTTTAATCCCTGAACATCTAGAGGATGGTCATGATCGGGGCAGTGATTAACATATGCCCTGACTCTTGCTTCTGAGATGTAGACAAACTCACTATCAAACTAACTACTTTTTATTTATAGCTTCAGTTCAATTTACCTGACGATGTTATGTTGCTTTGCGTAGTTTTGGATCACCTACAGTTTCCAGTAACTCTTAGTTTACCCCGGCTCTGCTTCTCATGCACCTCACCAGTGTTGGTTCCAGTCCAGTAGATCATTTGCACTATCTTCTTCAATTTCGTCAATCTTACCAGTAGACATTCGGACAATCAAACGTCAATGAATTTTCTCACAGACGCATTTTGTTTCAATTGCTGATTATCTGTTTTCATAGCCACTATTTATTCATGAGTCCACTGCGGATTCTCATCTTCCTACTCTTGACATTTCATATAGTTTTAACAGAAATCTTCACTCATACATAACACAGACTTAAAAGAATAAACCTGTGTTACATAAAATATATTTCAATTGTTCATTGATTTTCAACATATTGATGTTATATATATAGCGTCATAATCCAACTACCAGTTATATTAAACGTTATAGTTTCTAATACAGTTTGTATTACTATTTACCATAGCTGTGATCAGTAGCATTCTTGAATTTTAATATTTCGCGATATATAATATTTGGCTATTTAAAATAAAATAACTAACTATTGATACCGAAGTGATATTTAAATGATCACTCAGTTACAATCGTGAAACCCTCTGTATTCTGTAATTTCATTCTTTGACCTAGACTATCGATCTATCGGTAAATATAAGGATATGTGCAGGATTTGTTTCGTATTTATATAACAATATATTGAATATAACCGCTCTATATAAGTTTCACAATTTCATTATACAGGTGATTTACACAGATCTCTTGTCTCATCTTGTGTAATCGATTCACAACATGCTGTAATAATGCAATTGTTATAAGTAAATCATCGATCTAAGTTAATCAGAAATATATTGACTTAACTCTAAGATACAAGACCTTTATTCGAGAATTTTATGACAATAAATATGTTCCGTAACCTCGAATTCAATTTGGAATTCAATTTATAATGAATGATCGATTTATTATTCTGACTTTAATGATGTATGACCTTCGTTCAGAATTATGGCCCGTAGAAGTTTACAACAAGCCTATTCCTAAGCTGATGAAGAGATGATTTTAAGTATGTCTGCGTTTTTAATGCGTCTCTACCAACTTAGGCGAAATGTTTCAAACAATATACGTCGCTGCGAGAGGTTTTATTTATAGAACTTCTGTCAGTTATTAAAACTTCCCTGAGCATATGGTGACATTGAATATTTTCTTTAAAACACCGATAATGTTCTGTCGGAAATTTAACTCATGTTATGAGCGTTCCAAATAGAAAATAAAATGAAACTAACCGGCCGCACATATCCAATCGATATGTTATTTTAAAATAATATATATGGGATTCATATTCTACCCGTGGATAGGTCTTCAAACACGCATATACCATTTTGCTCAGCTTTAGAAATTGTTTTTGATCTTAGCCAAAAGAAAGGAAAATTTTATTCATCACAATTTTAGTCGTATTTCGATATATTCTCACTTAAATAATATTATTTTAATATTTTTTTAAATTGGTGTCATTCATATCTTCACTTTAATGTCAACTTATAACTTTTTTATGTCTTTATGATATACATGAGAGACTAAGATATTTTTTGTATTAATTCTTCTTCATATTCTCCTCACCATTCATAGACTTCTTCAAACATTTACCTCTTCCTTCATTTTAAAATTATGTTAGAATTATTTTTTAATATAAAATATATTTTCACTAAGAAGAAATATACTAAACTACGCATTTACTAACGTGTTAATAATATTCTTAGATTACCTATGGGCATTTTAGAACGATAGCGAGTTAAAATGTCGTTGAACTTTGACTAAATTTCATAGTAATTATTTCATGGGTATCTTGATAAGATGAAGATTCTAACTGCCTATTATTTCGTTATTGATGATAGTTTAATGCTATGTGACGTTTCCACATGATACACGTTTTAATTGATATTTGTTCCTATTCAACTCAATTGACGTGCACGTATCTATTTCTAATTATCTCTAGCCTTCCACTCTCTTTAACTTTCTTTCTCTCGCTGACTCTAACTCTCTGTTTATCAATTGCTAACTCTCTATCACACACGTATATATATATATATGTACTTGTATCCACACACACGTGCATATATATATATATATATATATATATATATATATAATAATAATATTATTAGGGACAAAATCCAAAATTACAGGTAAAAAACTCAATTAAAATCAATTTATAAAAAATTAAATTGAGCCTTATAGATAAAGTATATATAAAATATATATAGTTTTAGGGAAAATAACCAATTTTCAAGAACTCATCGATGAAAATCCACTATCACATATGGGGATATCCTTCAAAGATGAATTCCAAAACAGTGGCTCAATCCTACCTGTAAATTCCATAATCAACGAAAAATTGAAAGTTAAATACAAACAACAAACGTTAATTATAAATTAGAAAATAATAATAATATTATTAGGGACAAAATCCAAAATTACAGGTAAAAAACTCAATTAAAATCAATTTATAAAAAATTAAATTGAGCCTTATAGATAAAGTATATATAAAATATATATAGTTTTAGGGAAAATAACCAATTTTCAAGAACTCATCGATGAAAATCCACTATCACATATGGGGATATCCTTCAAAGATGAATTCCAAAACAGTGGCTCAATCCTACCTGTAAATTCCATAATCAACGAAAAATTGAAAGTTAAATACAAACAACAAACGTTAATTATAAATTAGAAAATAATAATAATATTATTAGGGACAAAATCCAAAATTACAGGTAAAAAACTCAATTAAAATCAATTTATAAAAAATTAAATTGAGCCTTATAGATAAAGTATATATAAAATATATATAGTTTTAGGGAAAATAACCAATTTTCAAGAACTCATCGATGAAAATCCACTATCACATATGGGGATATCCTTCAAAGATGAATTCCAAAACAGTGGCTCAATCCTACCTGTAAATTCCATAATCAACGAAAAATTGAAAGTTAAATACAAACAACAAACGTTAATTATAAATTAGAAAATAATAATAATATTATTAGGGACAAAATCCAAAATTACAGGTAAAAAACTCAATTAAAATCAATTTATAAAAAATTAAATTGAGCCTTATAGATAAAGTATATATAAAATATATATAGTTTTAGGGAAAATAACCAATTTTCAAGAACTCATCGATGAAAATCCACTATCACATATGGGGATATCCTTCAAAGATGAATTCCAAAACAGTGGCTCAATCCTACCTGTAAATTCCATAATCAACGAAAAATTGAAAGTTAAATACAAACAACAAACGTTAATTATAAATTAGAAAATAATAATAATATTATTAGGGACAAAATCCAAAATTACAGGTAAAAAACTCAATTAAAATCAATTTATAAAAAATTAAATTGAGCCTTATAGATAAAGTATATATAAAATATATATAGTTTTAGGGAAAATAACCAATTTTCAAGAACTCATCGATGAAAATCCACTATCACATATGGGGATATCCTTCAAAGATGAATTCCAAAACAGTGGCTCAATCCTACCTGTAAATTCCATAATCAACGAAAAATTGAAAGTTAAATACAAACAACAAACGTTAATTATAAATTAGAAAATAATAATAATATTATTAGGGACAAAATCCAAAATTACAGGTAAAAAACTCAATTAAAATCAATTTATAAAAAATTAAATTGAGCCTTATAGATAAAGTATATATAAAATATATATAGTTTTAGGGAAAATAACCAATTTTCATGAACTCATCGATGAAAATCCACTATCACATATGGGGATATCCTTCAAAGATGAATTCCAAAACAGTGGCTCAATCCTACCTGTAAATTCCATAATCAACGAAAAATTGAAAGTTAAATACAAACAACAAACGTTAATTATAAATTAGAAAATAATAATAATATTATTAGGGACAAAATCCAAAATTACAGGTAAAAAACTCAATTAAAATCAATTTATAAAAAATTAAATTGAGCCTTATAGATAAAGTATATATAAAATATATATAGTTTTAGGGAAAATAACCAATTTTCAAGAACTCATCGATGAAAATCCACTATCACATATGGGGATATCCTTCAAAGATGAATTCCAAAACAGTGGCTCAATCCTACCTGTAAATTCCATAATCAACGAAAAATTGAAAGTTAAATACAAACAACAAACGTTAATTATAAATTAGAAAATAATAATAATATTATTAGGGACAAAATCCAAAATTACAGGTAAAAAACTCAATTAAAATCAATTTATAAAAAATTAAATTGAGCCTTATAGATAAAGTATATATAAAATATATTTAATATTATTTGATTAATTATTAATCTTTATAGTTTATAATATCGTTAAAGTTTTTTTTAAATCAAAACTTTGTATATATATATAAAGTTTAACCTTTTATTCTTAATAATTTTTTCTTTCCTAATTTTTTCATTCATAATTTTTTCCATTCATAATTTTTTCATTCATATTTTTTATTATTACGTTTGTAGAAATAAATAATCTTGTATTTTTCTATTATTCAATTGATCTTTAATCATAATTAAATAAACGTCTTTAGCTTTAAATAGTATAGCTTTAACTATTACACCGGTTAAATATGTACTAATTTTATCTTCATTATTATTTTAAACTTAAACTTCGTTCAACTTGTATTTAAAACAATGATAATTTAAAATAATGATAATTTAGGTAAGATGTTTTTTGTATATAATATACATGTTATTATTATGGATGAAGGGATGATTATTGAATGGTTATTATTTTGATATTATGATATTTTTTAAATAATTTTTCTATCTTTATATAATAAGTATATCATATTAATTCATTTGGTACTTATTGTTGGTTGAGATATATATCTAATTATTGTTCTACTTACGATCTGACGAGTAGCTATATTTTTGAATAGAACTTATTTTAGATAATTTCAATTGATTTTAATCGATTTAAATTTCTTTTCTATTTGAAAATTGGTTATGAAACACGTGTAATCTTTTTATTATATTTATCTTATGATATTTACTTTACTTTATATTATACTCATTTATTGTGCTTTTAATTATTAATTTTTCTATATGTGATAGTGGATTTTCATCGATGAGTTCTTGAAAATTGGTTATTTTCCCTAAAACTATATATATTTTATATATATATATATATATATATATATATATATATATATATATATATATATATATATACGCATGCATACATACATTAAATAGAAGCATATTTGTATATGTATGTGCTGATTCCTTTATCTCAGTTAAATAACGCTTAGACCCAGTCTTAATCGACCGATTACAAGGATTATATCATTGTTTATATGCATGCTGAAGATGTATGTATATACGCATGTATGAATTCATATATGTATATACGTATGTTTATATAAGTATTTGTACACACGTACGTTTACATACGCACACAAACACATGTAATTATGTGTGTGGGCGTATGTGTGTGTACGCTTGTGCGTGTACGCGCGCGTGTGTGTGTGTGTGTGTGTATGTGTGTGTGTGTGTGTGTGTGTGTGTGTGTGTGTGTACGCATACACTAATGACATTAAGATCACGCACATTCTTTCATCTCGGATTAGATTGTGGCTTGTGGTTTTTATCAGATGCAGTTTTCAAAAGAAAATCTTTTATGTTTTTCTTGAGCTCAGCCAGGAAATGATTGTATGTCCCCACTAATATCATGCAATGCCTCATTGTAGAAAATAAACGCAATTATTTCCAAAGGAAAATGTCTACTAAAGCAAATAAAATGTCTCGATTTTTATACATTGTTCTTAGTAGGATATAATTTATAGAATCGTCTCTAAATATCGATTGAATTCCTGTAATTATGAAAAAAAATTTCTAAAGGAAGACAATGTACAGCATGCGACAGAATAAAAGAGGCAAAACACTACGAACTATAGAATATAGAACGTACTATTGTTTATGAATAGCTGACTTGGGAGATAACGTAAGTACTGTGAATGTTTCTGTATTGTGTAGTTATTTTGTAGTTATTGGACTTTTATAATGAAAAAAAATTATAATACTGAAATCCTAATGAGCTTATTTATATGTAAATGAAATTCAGAGATAAAGTATATTACTAATATTTGTTAATGAAAATACCTAAGTGTTGCTGTATAGGAAAACTATTATAATAGTGTAAGTGGATAAACAGATTGTACATTAGGTCAATTCTTCCCCATAAAAAAATATTTCTATGCAAATGTGAGACTATGGTTGGGAAAAATCGAGATCATAGGTCATGCATACTAATCAATAATTGCTAACAGAAAAGCAAAAAGATTTAAAAAAACGTATTTCATTTTGTTATAAACAAAAGCTAACAGCCACGAAATAAAAATATAATGTCTATATAATGTTAGGTTCGTGAGGGAAGAGATGGAAGTATAGATAATATACTGTATTATCCTTATTTATTTTACGGCAACCATCTTGATATCAATGAAATAAATTTCCACCTATGTAATTTTATCGTCTTCATTTATAGAGCATTAGACCTAATATATAATATTATTATGCTGCTTCGATATGCATACCCTTCAGTATGTTCAATTAAATAAGGAATCTTAAATTCGTGTACAGGTAATATATTGTATTGGAAATTTCAACTTAGTTACCGCAATAATGCTATAATATAAACATTAAAATAAACGTTAGCATCCGAGGATGCATAGGCTATACATATATTTGATAAGTGCTCATTGATGTGTTTTGAAACATAAACGAAATTAGTTGGTTCAGTTCTCAGTTGAATTTCAGGAGAGACGTGTATTTTACCCACAGATTACTATGATGAACTATATTCACACTAAGAGGAAATATCTATATATATCTATATATACCTCATAATTACCTCCAGACATACATATTTTTTGGTACCTCTATAACTATAAATCTATCCTTCAAATATACAAAATATGTCTATCTTCACCTTATCGTTATAAATACAAGCTATATCATTAACTTTCCTGTAGTCTAGATTGGATTGTAGTTACTATAGAGATACGCTAATTAAGTAAATTTGAATAATTTTAGTTTTAGATATTGGATATATTAAATATTTTCTATAATTCTTATTTATTGTGACTACAAAATCACATATTAACTTCATCTTGATTTTAGTGATTTGACTAACTTATATCTTTGTTTTTCCACGATGTGTTTTTCTACTCTACATGACCATTTTATACCTCATAATTACCTCCAGACATACATATTTTTTGGTACCCATATAAATCTATTTTTATAATATAAGAACATGAATATCTTCATTTCATCCCTAACTTAAAATACAATTATTAACACCTATAAAACTTATAAATTTATGCTGCTTAAATTAAAATTTAACTTTTATAGCAATTTTTTGATCTTTCACCTTAATGTATAATATTCCTGCCAAAACTAAAATTTTTAACTTTATCTATTCATGGCATATGGCTTTACTTACATTTTGCCATATCACATTTACTATTGCTGTCAGTTTAGTGTGTATTTTACTTAACTTTAATGAATAGGATGTTTCAAATGTTTTAATAGTTTCTTTAAGTCTTTTTTAAATTTTAAATTTTATTTGATGCCTGACCCTAAATTATTCATGTTATTTTATTGTTGTTGTAGTATTATTATTGTTATTTATGTGTGACTTAAATAGATCTAATCATTGTTCCATTATTGTTCTGTACTTAGCCTATATTAGTTAATGCCGGTTTCTGATAATTTAAGATAGTGCAATCTAATTAAATTAGCTCATAATTATCACGTTCTCTAATAATAATGTAGTTCACCATTATGTACTATGTTAATTCCAATCGTTCAATTTTTCATTTTTTTCATTTCATTTTCATTTTTCATTTTATCTTGTTTCAGCTCATGAGCTGTGGCCATGCTGGGGCACCGCCGTTTGGTGTTGCTACATAATTGTACTTCACGATTGCTTTTCAGGAATTCCCATTTGGTGCGTGAGAGAGTTTGTTGCAGCTGCCCTCATCTGCACCCCCTGCCGCGAAGTTGGTTCATCTGGGACACTTGACAGGAAGAGGTCCAGCTTTATTTTGAAGGTACCTCCATCCAGCCCATGCAGGTCTCTCAGATCCTTCGGGAGGATATCGAAGAGCTGTGGACAAGTTTATATAAAAATGTTAATATCACATCTTATCTCTGGGTCTTTTATATTGATGTAAATAAGTCTAAATGTACTTTACCATATCATTTTAAATTAATGCCACCTCATTGTTTTTGCATACTGTCTTAATTGATTATTTACATTATTATACACTATTTCATTTTATTTCATTATTTAATTTATAATTAGCCTTCATTTATTCACAAATTAATTAAACAAATATTGATATCTCAAGTATTTCAGACTTAGCATATGTAAAACGATACTGATATGTTATTGTTATTAATGAAAACTATGAATAACTATTTACTGTATCTGTATACTATATAGAAACTTTATTTTTATATACGTTTGGCCTAGGTGCTATATGATAAGACGTCTCCTATTTCATTTTATACTGGTCTGCTAGTAGAGAATCCCACTATAGTAGTTTGTCGCCGAACCCTAAGCAATTTTATAACTATATCATCCATGTTTACTGTCTATACTGTTTACCCCTTACCCTAAAAAGGAAATGCCATTGTTCTATTAAGCTTTGAATCTATAAGTCTGATAAGATAGTCCATAAATCAGAACCCCCAAAAACAAATAAAATCAGTGACAGTTAAAATCTGCTTAGAATGTTTATTTACTAGCTTGTATGGTCTGGCTAAGTCAAAATGTTTATTTTTTTGTTTTGTATTCCCCCTTTCTACTTGGAGAGTTTAGATTTAATTATAGAAATATGTCCTTCTGTTCAAATTTAATTTCATAAAATTTTTAAATTTCTACGTCTTTGTGCAGCTGAAGATTGCTCTACATCTTATATTTGATGTAATGTTTACATTGTTCAGTTAAATAGAGTCGCATGAAACGGTCGTACTGCATTATCTCTGGATATTCTTGTTGCTTATTTTGATGTATATATATATATATATATATATATATTAAATAAATGAATGTAACTTTGTATTTATATCTGTTCATAACGATACTATCATACTTAATGTAAACAGCAGGATAACTTTATATGAAGTGTACAACACCATAACAAAGTAAATATTGCTGAACGATGTTTAATTAAACAAAATAAAACAAAAATATCAAATAAATCATAATGAGAGGAGTTGAAGTGTTGCAGGTGAATGTGTTACAGAGAAGGATAATTTGTTATGTAACAAGCATGGGTGTTAACTAGGAATATGTTTCTGCCTTATTAGACCGCCTTAAGAAAAAAAAAACAATATGGAACAGGACGAATATTCTTATCTGCAACAATGCTGGTAATACAAGGCAACATTGGTATCCATCTTACGAATATCTAATTTTAAACATTCGTAAATATATTCAGACAAATTATGCTATCTGATTAAGCTTCCCTAAAATAGTTTAGTCAATATATTTCGAGATGTGTAAGGTGGATAATACAAGTGTCATGTGGAATCATCAGGAAAGAAGGTAACTACTCTCTTTGTTCTGGATATTAAACCATAGGTGTTGTAATCAAAATGAAAGTAAATATAAGTTCGGAACGAACAAAATGACTGCATTTCTCCACTCCTGTACTACCAGCCAATAAAGCGACAACTAACCGTATCACATCATCTTTAATTTCCATCCTACCTTTACTTTATAGTCTTCGTAAACGTATCATCTGTGATTTTTACTTTTTTCTTTCTACCCACCTTTCACTTACGTTTTTACTTCGTGAGGGAGGACTGCATCCTATGCACCCCACTGGTGATTAGTTTCTTCAACATCAATCACATCTAAGCTGGCTCTCCTACCTATTCTCAGTCGTTTTACAACATATGTTTTTTTATCTCCTCATCACAAATTCACAATTAATATCGTCTCCGATTCGAATTTCCGTCAACGCTGTCTACAGCACGAAATATTTTATTTTATTTTTCATTAACTGACAATTAATTGATATAACTGAAACAGCTTGACACTTAACATGGTTATCATTGCAGTAAGTGATTTACGAAAGAAAGAATTATTTTCAAACTGGACATGTTCTTCGCCGCCGTAGGAACAATTCTTTATATTGACTCTAATCCAAGCACTATCATATATAGACGTACTCACACTCCTCGCTCCACAAAATCACAAACTCATACATTCAGACTTATATATAACCCCACGCTCACTGATACTCACTTATCCACGCTGTGAGCACATCACCCTCATGCTACGCATACCGACAGTCTATCTCCGCTCTTCTCTGTTCAGAAATTTTACATCATTTTTACTACCTTCTCCATTACCCTTTGAAAACTAACACACGAAACTAGCTCAATTCTCGTTCTCGATATATGACATGTGCCTAAAATGTTAGTAACTATTATTTCTCGTAGAAGTTACATGTAATCTAGTACCAAAAATATTCTTTATTGTTTCTTTCTAACACAAACACACTATTGCTTACATTAATTATAGATTTAATCTGAAATGTTGCATAATTATTAAGTCTATATTTACAGTTCCATAAATTTGTTAATAGTGCACAGAATTATATGCCAGTATGTAAATTTAGTAAGCCATGACCATTATTGATGTTTACTGAAACAATGGCTTCTATTTCTATATAGAAGGCTTCTGTCAGAAGTAAGCAAACGCAACTGATTGAATAAATCATGGTTTCGTTAAATTAAGTTTTTGTTCCTACATGCTATAAATTTTTGATATGAGTGGCTGTGTGGTAAGACGTTTGCTTCCCAACCACGTGTTTCCGTGTTCAGTCCCACTACAAGGTGCCTTGAGCAAGTGTCATCTTCTATAACCTCGGACCGACCAAAGCCTTATGAGTGGATTTGATAGACAGAAACTCAAAGAAGTCCGTCGTATATATACGTATGTATGTATGTATGTGAGTGTCTTTGTGTCCATGTTTGTCTCTGCAACATCGCTTGAAAACCGATGTTTGTGTGTTTACGTCCCCGTAACTTAGCAGGAGAGACCGATAGAATGGGTACCAGGTTCACAAAGAATAGGTCCAAGGGTGAATTTCTTCGATTAAAAGGCGGTGCTCCAGCATGGCTGCAGTCCAATGACTGAAATAAGTAAACGAATAGACTATATATATATATATATTATATATCGATCGAACGCCACGCATCCATTTCCAAGTAAGTTATATATATTTTGATCACTGACGCCATTTCTCTCTCGCTCACATCAAAACTAAACGCCATTGCACAAATGATTTGTTTATAAAAATCAAATGCATGGGTTGTACCTTAGATCACACCCTCCATGAAATCGAAATTACCTGTACGGGTACAAAAGGGTTTCACATGTAAGATGTCAAAATGAAAGTAGAGCAACATGAAATGATGTTTTTTATTCGAGAAACCAGCGGGACGCCCGGGCTGGGTATCGGACCCACAAACTAGCGATCGCAAGAGCAATACGCATCTTCACACATGATCTTACGCACACACACACATATACACACGTACACACACACAAGACACAAACGCACACACACACACACACACATACACACACACACACACGCACGCATATGTATGATATATATGTATTAAATTAAAATATTTTGTTAGACGTGCGTGTATATCACTCAATATGGTTTATCAGGTAAATCAGGTAAATATATTAGAAGGAGCCTTCACAATTATATGAGGTAAACATCAATGAGCGAAGACTGCTCTAAAGCTAATTTGCAGGGAAATTTACGATGAATTAAAATGAGAAATAATTATCATGTTTCTAGATCTATAGAAAAATGATTATGAATTCTGTTGAGTGAAGGATCCTTTATTATTGGTAGAATAGAAAACGACTAGGAAATAAATTTTATCAGGTAGAATGAGGATAAATATACAAAATATTTTCGCAAAATTGTTAAAAATTATTTGTTTGCAATTCCTTCCTAAGATTTATACCGCACGTTATTAAATTAGTTAAAAAAGCAATTAAATAATATTTTAAAAGTATAAAGGGAATAGCACAAACATGAAGAATATATATAGAACAAATGTTCATCAGTTAACCAAACAAACCAGCATTGAATATTGTATTGCTTAGTTTGTTTTACATCAAGTGTGAAAGAAAGTTCATAATTGATTCCATGAAGAAGAGACAAAGACGAAATGAAGTGAATATGCTTAAATATTTTGTGGGAAGGAGACATAAAATCATTATCAAATGGTTAAGTAGAACAGAACAGATAACGAGAAGGCAACAGGAAAGCCATGAAAATGTGTATGGACCAACTCGACTAAGACAAGAAACAAGATGTAAAAATTTATGTATATATATATAAGTATTTTACAACTAGAATAAGAAAAAAAAATCAAAAACAAAGACTAACTTCCGTGTGTTTGGCGCGGGAAAATGAAAGTGTTAGAATGAGGGCATTTGTCTTGAGAGGAAACAGAAGTGTACACCGATGAGGGTGGCTAAACATGACAATAGATTTCAGTTAGCAAGTATCGGAGGAGAGGAAAGGATGAGAGAATGGAAGGAATTATAAGGTGGTATGGAAAAGAAGCAGGAAAAACGAGATAGAAACACATTTTATACTTGTTTAAATGAAATATCAACGCAAACGCACACACACACACACACACACACACACACACACATGTACACACGCACACACACACAGAAACACACAAACATACACACACACAAACACTCACAAACACACAGGCACACCACACACTCACTCAGAAACACATACACGCACACAGCATAAAACATATTTACATGATAGTGTGTACTTGTAAGAAAAGGGACAATACAGCACCTCAGCGGAGTTTGTTATAATAAATATAGTAAAAAACAAAGAAAGGAAAGACAAAATATATAAATACCAAGATGAAGACGAATTGTAATATCAATGGAATATAAAACTAGGTTACATCTTCTTATTTTGCAATGTTTCTCTTTATCAGTAATACTGACGTCGTTTCAATAACGAGGTAAAAATGGGTGGTAGTGGAAAAGAAATCGAAAATAAAATATATTTGTAGATGTGTTATACGCATAAACACACATACACATATATAACCATAAATACATAAATACACACACACACACACATGTATGTGTCTCTATTCTTTTTATTCTTTTCTTTTCATTCTTTTATTTGTTTCAGATATTTGACTGCGGCCATGCAGGATCACCGACTTTCGACGAACAAATCAACCCGGGACTTATTCTTTGTATGCCTAGTACTTATTGTATCGTTCATTTTTGCCGAACCGCTAAGTTATGGGGACGTAAACAGGCCAACATCTGTTGACATGCGAAGGTGGTGGGACAAACACAGACACACAAACATATACATACATATTTATATTTTATCGTTTATCTTTCACTTTTTTCAGCCCAGAACTGATGTCATGCTGGTGCACCACCTGTACCTACTCGGTGCGTTTTTCCGGTATTGTTTTTGGTGAAGTAACCAGATGGACAGAGCTGCCCTTCCTTGTGTTTCCTGAAGCGATGTGGGTTCATCTGGTATCTCAGATAGAAACCTGTCTAGATGTTCCTTGAAAACTTCCACATCAACAGCATGTAGATCTCTAAGGTTGCCTGGAAGGATGTTGAACAAGTACGGGCCCTTGAAATCCAGACTATTGCAGTAATTTGTCCTTATTTAATATGGGGAAGACGGAATCTTTGGTATGTTGCAGTGCCGTCCAGTTCGAGGATTGGTATAGCTGTACATTCCAAAATTGGAAGCTAATCTCTCCAAGATCTTCCAAACATGCATCACTGCATACCTCTCTCGCATTCTCTCCAGGGAATATAGACTTAGCGCATTTAGCCTCTCCCAGTAGTTCATCTTTTGCATCGAGTCAATCTTCGTTGTTTATTGGGCATGGGTTGCTTCGTGTTCCACAGTTTGTTTCACCCTCTCTGGGGACCATAGTTGGGAGCAGTATTCCAAGCGCTGAGAACGAAAGTCTTCCATAGCAGTAGTAGGGCCTCCTTTTCCTGTTTCGTTCAGAATGTACTCGGGATCCATCCAGTCACTCGCCTGCACAGTGTTTCCATCTTGGTAATATGCGCATAGAATGTTGCATCATTGCTTATATGAATACGCAGGTCACGCACCGACTCTGACTATGTTATTCTGGTTTGCGAAGCATGTTGTGGAATGCATACCTTTTGAATGTAAAACTTTAATTCATTACCCAGCTTTATTTTATCTTCCTGTATTTTTGATATTTTTTTACCAGTAACTATTTTATTACAGCAATTACCCAGAGCACTCTATGACTTATCGTACATAGCATAAGACAACGATTTGCTTTTAACTTTTCACTCGCTAGTTTGGAAAACCTTGTGCAAAGTCACTATTGCTACTATTCATTTTAATCGCGTGAGAACGAAATACACCTTTCTAACATTTCTACCAAATTAATACACACTGATATCCAGCATAATTCGTATGTTACAACATGACAATTACAACACTTTGGTCATTCATCGCGCTTAATACAACGCACATGAGTTATGCCGTTACGCTAATCATCCTTTAATAAGGAAATTAAAGTAATGTCTGACTTTATACCAGATTTCTGAGACAGGAGAGGATGCAAGGTATCATCAAACCGAAGATCTAGCCTGTCTACATGCAACTGAATGCGCTTTGCACGAGATCTTCCTATCCTACAGTAGCCAAACTGTGATAATATAAAAGGCAATTAATTACTTTTCGACTACCTAATATATGTTAGTGGTAATTGTAACTCAGAGCATATTGTACATAAATAAATAAAGCAGTGCGTTTCATCTGGCGCTCTCACTATTGTGTCGCGTTGCCAATTATTTTTGAATCGTGTTCAACTAAAATTCTATAGGTTTTCATATTCATTGAAATATGTATAAATGTATATGTATGCGTTCTATACATTTATGCGGTAAATGTATTAAACATTCAGCTATCCCTGCTGCGCAATTCCCATATTTATTCAACAAAATCATTATATACTTTTGCAAATCAAGTTTATCTTATTCCTCCCTTTCTTTATAAAACAATGCTTGGAACAGAAAACGAGGAACTTAAAATTGTGCATTTAAATATATTTCTAAATATTGTCCAAATAAATGAATTTGAAAAGTAGTTATTCTTCAGCAAACTATTAAAAATCTCATTGTAGATGCTTGTGCATCGTAGCAGCTTTACAAAGAGATGCCGATATACAGCTAAACAATCATAAAATATCGTGTAGCATTAGCTACATATAATAATAAACGTGTTCATTCTAAAGGCTCTCTTAGTGAAAACTATTGAAAAAGAAAATAGACAATTTAGATAGCGTAATAAATCAGAGCTTGAATCACAGATATGAGAATAGCTCATCTTAACGTATAAAATTTCATATTTTTCTAATGTCCTTGATAAATTTAATCTCAAAACGACGTAAATGGTTTGTAGCTACAATAGTTTTTATAAATTATATTAAATATTCCAATTATTACAGATTACCCATTTAATTCTGCAAGATAGTAATAATATAATTGTTATTTATATTGTGTTGCAGCATACGTTTTACCATACAAGCTTAAAAACAAGAACATTGAAAAACAGATTGTATCACAATATTGAAACTGATGTTCTGAAGTATATTTTCAAAATATAAATTCGCTTCCTAAAATGTATGACCACAGTAGAAATATTGAGAAAACCTCTATTTGTAATTCTAAATATAACAAGAAATAAGAATAGCTGATACGTTATTTCAGTACATATTAATTTTAAATATAAATGTAATTACATATGTTATTTTATTTACAAACATAACATGTATTTAACAGTGAAATAAGTTTCAATATTGTCAGCTAAACTGAAAACGAAAACATCTACTCTACATGATCAGCAATAGTTAATTAATTCATAACCAGTAGTTAACTAATTTAGATCCAATAATTTAAGCACGAAAATCTCAATGGTTAATGTACTTCTCAAAATATGTTTGCAGGAGACGAGTTGGCAGGATCAAAAGAACGACAGCAGTAATTATTCAAAATGCAAACTCAGCAATCTGAGTATGCTTTACCTTCATATATATATATATATATATATATATATATATATATATATATATATATATAAGAAAGATAATCTTGTTTTTGTTTCAACAGTCATATCCATATAGTCATGTACCGGCAAATAAACATATCCAGACACACACACACACACACACACACACACACACAACGCACGCACACACACAGACACACACATACACACGTACACACACACACACATACACACACACACAAACACACCTCTCACATTCACTTCTTAAAAGACGCGCGCACAGAAGCTCATGATTCTAGTACTACACAAGCTTACTGAAAACGTAGCGATATATCTACACCGTTATATTGCAAACTATCTTTAAAGCAATTACAATTATTAGGAATTGATCGTTAGATTTTATATATTTACGCTCAGCTTATACAGATTAACCTCTATTACTAATGGGGAATACATTTTAGAAGCTTTAAAATTTAGAAATAACCATTTCTTCTCTTAATTGTTCTAAATTATTTATCATATAGATTATTAAAGAGAAATTACGAAAACGATCAGGAGAGATATGAGAACAAGCAAGTAATACATCGAATATTAAGGCGGCTCAAACAAATTGCTTATACGAGTAAACAACGCTAAATCAATATTATATACCCTGCTGTCTTTTATTTTAATAGCCAGATTATAACTGAAAACTCAATAAAAGTTCTCTGATAATTTTTATCAATCAATTAATCTGCGTCATTAACGGATCATATTTAGAAAGAGAGGCGTCAAGTAATACAGACTCTCTTATTAGCCATATTTCTATTAATATTCAATGTAGAATTGGACAAATATTTAAATCTTTATGAATAACAATCGGGGCATCAAGTAGAATATCATCAAAAAACTGGATCAAACGGGTGTGAGTATGCATAGCTTATGTAAACTCTCACGAACACATACAGGCACATAATATTTAAATATTAATTGATGTTTATTTTTATACCGTTATATATAAAACTAATTTATCATTAAACTGAATGGTTAGTCAATAGTTTTTAGTAAAGTACCAGTATAATAACTTTTACAAGGAAGAGAACGACTGTAAATGTTCACATTGCTCGTTTCTATCATACTGTTATATCGCACGTTCGGATGACCTCTACTCAACTAACCCGACGTCTAGACTTCTCCCTCTATATCTACGTGTTGGGCTAGCCTACATCGTCGTCTGCGGGCGTCGACACAACACATACAAATTTATACACCCATATTGTCAACTATATATGCGTATGTGTGTGTGTGTGAGAGAGTGTGTGTGAGTGTGTGTGTGTTATGCATGCATGTATGAATGCACGCATGTGTTTATGTATGCATGTATGTATGTATGTATGTAGGTAGGTAGGTAGGCAGGCAGACATGTAGGTAGGTAGGTAGGTAGGTAGGTAGGTAGGTAGGTAGGTAGGTAGGTAGAGGTAAAAACGAAAATGATAGATCAAAAGGAAAATTATAGGTCAAAAGGAAAATGTCACCATTGCATACTTGAAGCGCCTCAAACTTTACCTTAGATTAAAACTCAACTCAAGCAACGTTTTGACTGCCATCCACATATGGGCTGTTGATGTAGTCCACTCAAGTGCACTCATCCTGAAATGGACACGAACGGAGATTAACTAACTCGTTCGTACTACCCGAAAGTGGATGACAATTCATGGTGCCAAACAACACTAAGGCGAACGTGCACAGGCTCTACATAAAGAGGTATAAAGGTTGACCCAAGATGAGTAGCGTACAGGGTTTCATCAACAATAAAAGAAGAAACATTTCAGAATATTTGGTAAACAGCAAACACAACCTGCTACAGCATGCTGCTAACGCAGATAGATTTACCAAAAATGGGCTTCAGAGAACTCATGAATTCCGATCACAGATAACCAAAGAGAAAGAAGAATCCCTACTCTGCATAGAATTACATGGTCAGCTCCAACGTGACATTAGCAACTTAAAAGAGCAGGCAGCATCATGGAGGATGCTCAGCAAGGTTAAACGAAAAAGAATGCTGAAAGCCTAATCATCACTACCCAGCATCAGGCATTGAATACCAACTCAGTGAAAAGGGATATATATATATAAAACACAAGTACAACGAACCTCTGCAGAATGTGTCGTTAGAGGGTCGAAAGTATGACATACATTGTTAGTGCTTGTTAGAACCTTGCGCAGAAAGATTACATAGGATAAGTTACATTCATGATATCATTAGGAACAGAATCGCAAATATTGATATATTTGCAATATGTTATTTACTGAAAATTTAGATGCAAACCAAAAATATTAGATTCCATTTGTCCATTGTACTGTTACATATTTCATTTAGAAATAAT
Source organism: Octopus bimaculoides (assembly GCF_046866305.1). Classification (NCBI taxonomy): domain Eukaryota; kingdom Metazoa; phylum Mollusca; class Cephalopoda; order Octopoda; family Octopodidae; genus Octopus; species Octopus bimaculoides. Next base: position 183,453,301 of record NC_142929.1, on the reverse strand, counting down.
GTTTCCCATATACTTTAACTGAATTATTGTCTCTACTATTTCCCCAATTAAATACATGGTAAATGAGTTTATATCATTTTCATTACATCAGGTATTGTATGCAAGTGAAGATCATAGAAGGAAAAGAATATATTATCAGAGAACTCAGCAAGACTGAGTCCGCTGACATCACTAACAGAGAACCAGTAGCAAAGTTCTCAAGCAACATGAAAAACAACATGGTTATGAAATATACTTGTTCTTAGATCTTAAGTAATAAGGTAAATGACCTAACAACCTTAAATAACCACATCTACTCCACTGCTTTAGTTGTAACTGCTCAACTAAGTATCAGGACGGCACAGAAAAGGACAAACCATGTCAATAAACCTTCTAAGTGGAAAGTAACAATAAAAAAATTATTGAATCTCCGAGGATGGATGTATCAGTTCTCGATGAACTTGCAAGAGGAGTGAATGTTAAAACGAAACGAGCTAGAAAATCAAGCAAAAAGATGAAATCAAAGATTTTATAAACCTTCCTGCAACCAAGGAACAATTGAATACAACTAAAAGCCCAACGGCATAGAAGGTATTAGAAAAGAATCAAATTTTATCGACAAAACAAGATATTCATGACGGATGCATAGAAGATCCATAGGTAAATTGGCAAAAGTAAGACAGAAATAAAGGAGAGACATACGTATGGGGACATGGAAGAGATCTGGAAGAAGATAAGGAGCAACAAAAAAGAATCTTGATATGACATCACCATGCCGCGTACATATGGTTGTGATGCATGTGCCTGGTGTACCCTTATCAGACGGGTAGTCATGATGGGTATACTAGGCTTCGTATATTTTACCCCAGTGTCACTTTGATGGCATCCACTGCTCTCTCACTCAATAATAAATATAATAAGGAAAAGAAGAAGAAGAAGAAGAAGAAGAAGAAGAAGAAGAAGAAGAAGAAGAAGAAGAAGAAGAAGAAGAAGAAGAAGAAGAAGAAAAATAATAAGAAGAAGAAGAAAAAGAAGAAGAAGGAGAAGAAGAAGTAGAAGAAACGAAGAAGAAGGAAAAGGAGGAAGAAGAAAAAGAAGAACAAGAAGATAAAAAAGTAGTAGTAGACAAGAAAGAACAACAGCAAAAAGAGAAGGAAGGGAAAAATAGAAAGAAATACAAGAGAAAGACGAAGAGAAGAAAGAAGAAGCAAAAGAATAAGAAGAGAAAGAATACGAAGAAGAAGACGAGAAAGAAGAAGTGAAAGGAGAAGAAGAAGTGAAAGGAGAAGAAGAAGTGAAAGAAGAAGAAGAAGAAGAAGAAGAAGAAGAAGAAGAAGAAGAAGAAGAAGAAGAAGTGAAAAAAGAAGAAGAAGAAGTGAAGGAAGAGGTAGAAGAAGTGAAAAAAGAAGAAGCGAAAGAAGAAGAGAAAGAATAAAAGGAATAAAAAAAAGAAGAAAAAGAAAAGAGGAAGAAAAAGAAGAGAAAAAATGAAGAGAATGAAGGAGCGAAAGAAGAGAAAGAGGAAGCGAAAGAAGTGAAAGAAGTGAAAGAAGTGAAAGAGGAAGAAGAAGAAGAAGAAGAAGAAGAAGAAGAAGAAGAAGAAGAAGAAGAAGAAGAAGAAGAAGAAGAAGGAGAATATCTTCGTGATAATTTCAATCCTATACTTATATATTGAATGAAATCTTTGAATTAGCTATGCAATTGTGAATTAAGTTACACTTGATAATTATATTATGGTACCAATTGCTTCATAGCGTACAGCATTTTAAAAATTTAGTTTGGTAATTTTAAATGCAATTGTAGTGTAATATATTTCTAAATTGATTTATCTTTACAGCAAAAAGAAAACAGAAGCATTACCACTTTTGTTTACTTAGCAAGTGGATCTAACTTTTTTGCTCTGTTTAGCGGTATACAATTACATTTCATTTCATAATATCAATAGTGCTGAACAGAGAAGCATTAAAGGCCAAGGGGAAATATCCTGTAAAATATATCCAACTAGTAAAATGTTGAGGATGTTTGTGTACCTCGTGAATAGAACAGAACACGCTTTATGTCTCACATTATATAATGCATTAGAGCAGATTTATGAGAAATAACATATCTGGCTGCTAGCGTTACAGAGGGAGCCTATAAAATGTCGCTGTTGAAGTGAGATGTGTTATTCATAAAATTTTTGTGAACATCACACTTGCTGTATGAATGTGTGTTATAAGAGATCAGACAGAATACGAAACGATAACGAAGTGCTAAATTTATTCGTCAGATTTCACAAGACCCGGTGTATAATTTGAGTTTTGTTTATTTGTAAAGTATTTTGAAACAATAAAAATCGAAACAGTGTTATAGGATTTGTGCAAAACAAGTTATTACTCGTTTATTGTTTTCAAACTAAATTCACCACTTTTACATAACAAAAAAGAAAGAAACATAATTATTTAGACATTTCCTATGTGTATCAAATAGTATCTGTGAAGATTCATTACATAAAAATGAAATAAATCTTTATTTTCTTAATAATTGATATCATCACTGTAGTAGCTTGTTTTATTGTCCCTGTTTGAATTGTACCACTATCTTTTATTATTTTACCTATAATATGATATCAGATGATAAATCTAATCGAAATCTATCTACATTCTATTAATATAAACGTTCTTTCATCGAACTCAAAATGTCCACACGTCTTTCAGACTAACTGCATTAACAACACGCCTCCAATTTACAGCTATTTAATTTTTAATAATTGGCACTTTCTTTAAAATCTGTTTATTGTAGCTACATAAAATTATGAGCAAGTTTCAAGCAGGATATTCATACACTGCACTGAACTCGATGAAATCACACATAAGAAAAGAAAATGTCAGAGTCCGAAAGAATTATTACACTACATTAACAGTTAAAATATTAATATCATTGAAACTGTGACTCTTCATTTCAAAGAAAATGAATCTATTTGCGAACACATTTCATATTCAACCTTATCTGCCTCCTGAAAATTATCATAGGATGACACTGAAATCAGATTTTAATAATTACACTGAAACGCAACCATTGAGAATAATTTCTTCTACTATAGATAGAAGGCCTGAAATTTGGTTGAAGGAGGCCAGTCGATTATATTGACCTCAATGTAAAACTGGTACTTATTTCAACGATCATGAAATGATAAAAGGCAAAGATTGAATTTGAACTTAGAACCTGAAAATGGTAGAATATTCTCTAAGCCGTTTTGTCCAACACACTAATGACTCTGCCAGTTCGCAGACGTTTAATAATTCATAATAATCATGCGAAAAATAAACGCAGAGAATGCTTGACTGGTTCATATCTGTAAACAAATGTAGCACATCATTCTAAGTGTTAGTTATACTAGCAGTAATTCTGATATCACATCCATCTACGTAGGTATATATAAAAACACAAGAACTAGTTTCATTACACCGACAACGTAATTATCTTTAGGATTACTAAAGCTAGGGAATGCACGATATACTCAGAGTTTGCAATAACCCACGTGAAAAACATAATTACATGAACATTGACCCCAACAAGTAACATTTCAACGACATACGATGCCTTAGTCACGTTTTGCTCCTATTCCCCAAGCACAGCATCCTAACCTTTCTAATGCTATGTCGTTTATCTACAAACCAAGCATCACAATGACAGCGTTAATAATACGCAATGCAATTTAGCTTTTTTTACAAGCAAAACGGTGTATAGTAATATACGAGACTTCACTGCAAGGCACAAACAACAGTCACACATGTACACAATTACTATATAGCATATAACCGTTATAGCACAAGTAGACCTCAAAGTAAACAATGCAAAATAAAGTATGAACTATTACTGTATACAAAATCTTCCTCTCAAAACAAATGAAAGAAACGATAACCATAGTGTACAAACAATACAAGAGAATAGAGACAACTAGTCTTTTTGACTTGGCTGAATTTCCATTTTTTACACATCGTATATAGATTGTAAATTACACAGCAAATAATCATACGTATTAACACATTTTCTGCACGGATATCAAACCGTGCGGCGAAAAATAATGGGAAAGATATAGGCGGAGTATTGCCATACAATTACTTTTAATCTTAAAATAGCTGGAAAACATCTGAGATCGAAGGATTTGAGGATAGTGGCACGCATGTTGTCAATACTCGCATTAGATTCATCACGCTTTATGACAAGATTGATTTTAAAGAGTGTATTTAAAAACAAATTATCCAAACTAATAAAAAAAGTACGTAAAACAATGCCAATCTCCCCATCAATAATTGCCACAGTAGAAACTTTAACCTTCAATTTTCTTTTGCCAAGCATAATAAGCAATCACATGATAAGCGAGAAGAATCTTAAGTGAGGATTAACAATGTTTGTTAAGTTTTATCGTATGGAGGGAGTAATTTATTTTATTTCTACACTATCGGTTAAGTGTTATCCTGTTCCTTCAAATATTCAACAAATTATCCAACTTATATCTGTTTGTAAATTTTGTGTGGTACAAAACTTTGCAGAGATCAGTCATTTACAGGTGGCCTCAAAGTGTAATCTCACAATACAAAATTATAAACCCATAGGGAGAAACGTGTTTACCAAGCATGAAAATCCCATCCTCGATTGTAAAATATTTCCATTGACATTTTTAACATTTCCTAATACTTATCAGTATTTAAGTGTCTTCTGTAGAGGTAGCATTCAAAAGAGCTTTATATGTTGCGATAAAATATGATTCTTTGCTTATGCGCTGATTATAGGTTGCATTGTCCCTAAATTTATAGAGGGGAAAATTGGGTTCTTCATTAGCGGCGCAGATGTCAATGTATTCAGCTAATGCTATTTTTTTCTGTTTTTCCGTATTTTAATGCTACCGACTCAGATGACACTGCTACAGTTATCTTAGAATAATATTACAAACGATAAATATATTAAGAACAGTCGTTACCCATGAATTTATTTAGAACAGTTCCTACACTACTACTACAACCACAACAGGTCACTTTTAGGTCACTTGACAATTAAAGTAGATTCCACGGACAGCCTCTACTATTGAGTCGCACCACTCACGTGTTCTTCTTCTTCTTCTTCTTCTTCTTCTTCTTCTTCTTCTTCTTCTTCTTCTTCTTCTTCTTCTTCTTCTTCTTCTTCTTCTTCTTCTCTCTTCTTCGGCTGCTGCTGTTTAAACCACCAAACTTCAAAACCATATATTTCTCTGCACCCATAAAGACCATTTCTTCAGATCTGCAACTACCTATCGAGCATTCACAAAAAGAAAAGAAAGTGACAGAAAAAAGGAAAATGTTCGACCTATTTGAAGATTGTGGAAATATTTACAAAACATATATAATTTTCTCTCAATTAAATTCTTTTTCTTGTTTTACTCTTAGCTGCGGAAATCGAAAAACCGAAAAACCGAAAACCGGTACTATCTGTTACAAAATGTATTTCATGATAAAATTATTTGAGCATTTTCTAGCTTGTCTTATTTTCTTTGTATGCAGTTAAGTATATGTCCGGTCGTACATTGACCATAGGGCACTTAGCTCTATGGACGAGTCGTCAAACCTCAATGGCGGAGGAAATATACCTCTTCAGGCTGGAAGTCGAAATCCGTAACGGCTAGGGCGAGCTATTTCCCTTAGACGAGTTCAGTTGACAGTCAGTAATGGCTAAAGTGGCGAATAGGGAACATCCGCACTTAGGATACCCCTTGCCCGTAAGGGCTTTTTCTGGTACTAATCAATGAATGGAAAATCCCCTGCTTCATCCATTTGAAAACTTTACTCTTTCTTTACTAATTCAATGGCGTAACGGATTTTTACATCTAATTTCAAGAGGTATACGCCCTCCATCATTGAAGTCTGACGAGTCGTTCATAGGGCTAAGTGACTTATTGATGCCAAACCATTTGTCACTCTGTGATGAGACATATATTTAACTGCATATAAACTGTATATAAAAGTTTTCTATGTTTAGAATGTGCTTCTTTTTGGGATATATGATACACTAACGATACACTAATATGCAAAATATTACCTAGTTTTCATGCGTGAGCAAACATAGTTTGTAGTTATATATTATCTTACAGTAATTGTTTCATGTTACTATGTTACGGCGGGACATGTTTAACACGCTTTCAGCCCCTTCATTTTTGATAGAGAAGAACATCCAGAATGCGGGAAATGTAGAGTGGAAAATGAGTCTATATCTATCAGGTACACGTTTCAACTATATAGACTGGAGAATCATGAAATGAAGTGTCTTGTTCAATTTCACAACACTGCAGATACTTCAGAATTTCTTTCTCCGCCCTTATGAATAGAAACCAGATACTGTGACCACTAAGACACGCGTATGCAACAAGACGTACGCACATTTATTTAAATATGCAAATAACGAGTACGGATGTATATAGGGATGTAACGACTAATGCACTACACACAAATTATAGCACACATGTGTAGAGTTACAATCACACAATGTACATAGACGAAATACATTCCTTACTATATTGTATAATCTTCTGACGCAATACCTAAAATATTTTTCCAAATATCGTTCGCTTATCTTCAAGTATATGCAATGCATCGTAGTTTCTGATCGAAATTTTCAAGCATACTTTCTTACTCATTCAAAGATGTGAGAATATAAAATTAGCATATAACTGGAAGTATGAAATTATCTCAAGATTTTGACAGCGATGTGTAGCTTGAAATCAATATTTTTAGATGATCTTACCTTTTTGCCTGTATTAAATCATCTCTGTATTACTTGAAGGTCTTTACAATTTTGAAGCAACTTCGCTAACAGTGATATGTTCCTAAACGATTTCGGTTATACGAGCGAATGCTGAAAAGTTCCTCGCTTTGATGGTATCATCAGAGAACTGGTTGGAGGCTCAACTTTCCGTGTTATTTTACAGGGAATAGAAAATAAATGCGTAAATATAAGAGGCATATAATTAACTGATTCTCCAGTATGTTCTTTTATCCAGAGCCTGGAACTCTGCAGTACGTCCTCGTATTCGCACTTCTATTATTTTTACTTTTCCTTTAAAGGTATTCATAATATAATTACTTGGAAAACTCTAATTTATGTAGTCTGCCTAAGTCATATAATGTTAGCAAAACGGGCCTTAAGACAGGATGGTTTATACGAAACGATATATTAACTTTATTGTACAGAAAATACTGGATAAATAACTTGGAATGATGAAATGTCTTCATAACAAAATACAGACTTCTAAACTTTAATGTAATTGGACTTTTCTCACATTCTTCAAGTGGAACAGGGCGTAATTATATGTATATAATAACCAGACATGTCTAAACAAAGAGCAATATTCTCCTGGCTGAATATCAGAAGATGAAAAATTCTCAAAACATCTGAATGAGAGAAAAATAATATAATAATCATTAGAAAATCACCGACCTCATTTGCAATCACAAAATTGAAGGTAGAATACATTCGCGTTTCTTTCCCATAGCAATCGACCTTTGGCTGTTTATCAGGGAAGTGATGGTCTAGCGGATCAAATAAGTTTACCGAGGAAAAAAACTTTGATTTGCATAACGTTTCCTGTAAATATATATAATCAATGGTGATTGTTCAGTATTACTCAGATGGTAAACATTCGAATCATTCTATTATTATTGTTATTACGAAATCATCTTCATTCTCTACAACGTAATTTAGAGATAATTTGATTTAAATCGAGATATTAAAAAGTATTTTGTATTCCATTCATTTGTTTGCTTCTATATCACCTTCAAGCTTCTTTATATCTTAAAGTTAGAGAGCGCGCACACACACACGCACACACGCACACACGCACATACACACACGCACAGACACACACGCACACACATACACACACACACACACACACACACACACACACACACAAGTATATACATGCATATGTGCATATATATCTATATAAATATATGCGTAAATATACGTTCATTTATACACGTACGTATATATGGATGTATATATGTATGCATGTATGTATGTAGTGACTGTGTGGTAAGAAGCTTGCTTCCCAACCACATGGTTCCGGTCTCAGCCTCATTGTGGGCAAGTGCCTATTACTATAGCCTTGAGCCCAGCAAAGCCTTGTGAGTAAATATGATAGTCGGAGACTGAAAGAAGCCCGTCGTACACACACACACACACACATACACACACACACACACACATACACACATATATATATATATATATATATATATATATATATATATATATATATATATATATATATATATTATATATATATATATATATATATATATATATATGTATATATATATATATATATATATAACCGATGTTGGTGTATGTACGTCACCGTTACTTAGAAATTCGGCTTAAAGGACCGATAGAATAAGTACTAGGCTTATAAAGAATAAGTACTGGGGTCGAATTGTTCGACTAAAGGCGGTGCTGAAGCATGGCCGCAGTCAAATGGCTGAAATAAGCAAAAGGATAATAAAAGAATTATGTATATATACAGTATCTCACAGAAGTTTGTATAACCCGAAAAGAAATTCAGTAAAATTGCCATTACTCTGATATCAAAGGATATCAAGCAAAATTTATGTATGTATGTATAAATATATATATATATATATATATATATATATATATATATATATATATATATATATATGTATATATATATATATATATATATATGTATGTATATATATATATATATATATATATATATATATATATATATATATATATATATATATATATATATATATATATATATATATATATATATATATATATATATATATATATATATATGTATATATATATATATATATATATATAATATAGTTTTAGGAAAAATAACCATGTTTCAAGAACTCATCGATGAAAATCCACTATCACATATAGAAAAATTAACAATTAAAAACACAATAAATGAGTATAATATAAAACAATATCTCATGATATTTACTTTGTTTTATATTATACTCATTTATTGTGCTTTTAATTGTTAATTTTTCTATATGTGATAGTGGATTTTCATCGATGAGTTCTTGAAACTTGGTTATTATCCCTAAAACTATATATTTTATATATATTTTATCTATAAAGCTCAATTAAATTTTGATTCTTTATAAATTGACTTTAATTGAGTTCTTATCTGTAATTTTGGATTTTGTCCCTAATATTATATATATATATATATATATATATATATATATATATATATATATATATATATATATATATATATATATATATATATATATATATATATATATATATATATATATATATATATATATATATATATATATATACATATATATATGTAGGGACTATTTTAAATTCAATCTCTTTGGTAGACCTAATTGATGATGACCAATCATTTTTACGATAATAAACTTATTCTGAAAAGTTCGAAACTCGAGTAGTAGGTTGTCCATTTCTCTGTTGTTCCTCTTAGAGGTAAGACGGAAACTTTTTTATATTCGCCGCCCGCACACATCTTTGCCTCTCCCTTTACGGTGATTTATTCCGCTGGAAAATTATCTTATTGCATCGTAATAATATTCATATTTTATATAAAACTTTTTCAGTGATCATGTTTCTCTTTATGGCTGGGGCTATTGGCCGAGTATACGGGCATTGATGTAATGGATATTTTAAATTTAGTTTCTTTGATAGACCTAGCTAACGAGGATTAATCAGTTTTACTATAACAAAGGTATTCTGAATTTTTTTTTACAATCAAGCCGTCCTTTAACACACACTGATGTCTTTTTCGAAAGCCAAGACACTAAAGTGACTATATATATAATGGGAATGTGATTATGTATATCAGAAAAAGATAAATAAGTCGAAAGAATTTGTTGGCCTTTTAATGGGTCTTATGATAATTTATGTTATATAATATCATGTTATATATTATATTCATAGTATTTAATGTAATATTATAATATAAATAAATTATTGGATTGTCAATTGGATATCTCTATATTTAATTTATCCTTATAATTAGATTATATCAATATTATACGGTAGCCAACACACGCACAAGTGAATTCGATGTTTAACACACCCCTTTGAAGATTTTCTTTACTTCAGGTTTTTACTACATATATATACATTATAATGTGGATCCTCGTCCATTTATATGTTATTGTCGGCACTGTAATATTATTGTCGGCACTATTATGCTGTGACGGTATTCCGCGTCTTATTATCGTTGACTCGTATATAGTGCTATCCATGATAGGTAAGCAAGACAATGACTTGACACGTCTACTTTGACGGTAACTCGAACTCGTATATAACACGTAACTAGCACTGACTCCAACTGAGAACTCGCACAAAGACTCTACTACTACTGACCTTATAGTGGCTCCCCATACCGCTTTCTCGCGTGGGAGTCAGAGTACCATTTTCACTTTTTAATTTGTTTATTTCTTTGGAAAGCAAATCATTTTTGTTTACTTTATTAAACCCCCTCTCATTTTAGCGTTTTTTTTCCAAATTAATATTTTTTTCTTTTTGGCGTCTATTTATATGAGCTTTGTGTTTTTTCTTCCACTTGTACGCGTGGGTTGAACCACCTGTAACGGTGTTGGGACCTGGAATGTATCTTACAACCATTCCGTAGGTTCTTCTGATTTGTCTGGTTCATTTTCTATGAATTTCTTCTTCAATTGGTTTCAGTCGATTTTTTCAATACATTTTCTGCTTTTAATTCCGTGCATTATTTTTCCTATGTACTTTGTAATTTTGCCTTCTTCTCAGTACTGTTTTCGACGATTCTATGGAATACGTAGTCAGGAAAATGAATGAGAAAATTAGTTCACATGAAAAAACAATTGAAGTTACATCTTCGAAACGGATAGCTATAGAAATTTCTCACGGACAGAGTAAAGCCTAACAACAAAGAGCAATGATCAAATCACATTTATACTCTTGCACTCGACATACGCTTAAACAGAACTAAAATGTTATTTTTCGTATGTCAATATTAAGTCAGTGGTCAGTTTCCGGGTAACGATACTTACCGATACAAAGGAAACGAAGGATACATAGCTGCAAACAATTAACAGTAAATCATGTTTCTTTGCCAATAGCTTATGAGAAATAAAGGACTGAAGGTATGATGCGTCAAGGAAATAAAAGATTCAGCAACAGAATCCAGAGTTTTACTTCAGTGGAGATTGAAATTTAATGGCTACGTATTAAGTATATTCATTAATGATTAATTGTAGCGGAATAGATTCCAGTACCAATATCCCATATGTATAGAAATTATATACTTAATTGAATGTGAAATTATAATCATTATAATAATAATCTTTATCTAACTGCAGATATTGAAATAGATTCTCCGCACATTAACATATTTTTCAATGTTGCGTGATGATTGAGCCTACATTCCTAAATATTCATCACAAATTCCTGTTTAGAATCTTAAAAATTTATGAAGAAATATATAAGTAAAATTTCTTTTTGTTCAATTAGAAGCAAGTTGGGTCCCTGAAGATAATTCTCGTGGAAATAACTGTGAATCATTAAATATACGGCCTGTATATAAATTACAGTAAAAGTAAAATGGTATTTACAATCACTGAGGTGGGTGCAGAGAAAACTCATGATAATAACTTACATGCTATTCAAGAAGCAACAGCTATTTGGTAAGTGCATGGTTTAGTAATGATGATGAATAGAATATGCAAGTAAAACCAATTGACTTGGGAGAAGTTCAAAATTATATTTGTAGATGTTATTCAACGTCTTCCAATCGCTATTCGTCTATATTTTTGATTTACTGGGTAATGCAATAATGATTTGATATGTAACATTTATCTTCATGACTATTTTTAATCACAACCTACTTGCTACTCAGAAACCCATAATAAACAAATTAAAAAGACGTTGTTCACGCTCATCAATGTCTCCATATTACATGAATTCATATTACTTATGGCTAAGAAATAAAAGTACATATAGAACAATGTATCTCTCAACAATATTGTCCAGTAATTTTCATTACGACCTCTTAATAAATTTAGTGTGTATTTACTCTGTTACTTATGATGATACTTTATAGTTCATATTTCAATACATTCATAGTTTATATTTCATTTCGCATTTCTGGACCTCATTGAAATACATGTAGGTATAACACTGCTCATTTTTTCTGTCATTGCTCATATAATACGCATGCACCATGTATCCACTCAGACTACCTGAAATTTGAAGCTTTTCACATTAATTTCTACACAGTATGTCTAAACCACTTACTCCGTCATTTCTTGTATTCTTTTATTGCACTTACACTCGCTTCTTCACAAGTTACCAAGTCTGTAGCATTATTCTAATCATCTCGGCCTATCTATTTCTTTGGCAGCCATCTCATACCTTGTATGGTAGACATTGCACTAAATGCTTTCTTAATTATTCGACGTTATATTTATTTCATTAAAATCTGTGCCACGAACTATATCAAACTGATATAATATATTGGCCGGTCTTCATTCTCTTGATAGGCACAAAATAAGAAGGAAATTGTGCATACGTTAAGATGATGTAAATCAGCAACGTAAAGAAAAGCACCTGATAGAATAGATTAATGAGAGAAATTTTGCAGACACTTTTGATAGTTCACATCACATTGCACGCCCGTTCCTTTAGCATTTATATATACTAATTTTCGGAATAATACGGTCCGAAAATAAGAGACTGCCCATAATGTTTGCAGACAGTCTTTTCTGTGATTGATTATTAATGTGTTAAAAATTAAAACTCATAGAACGAAGTCGTTGTGGAAAGAATTACTTTGCAATCATCAAACAAACTGAACTCCGATTGAGGAGCTCTGCAACTAGACAACGGATGGTGATAAGCCGATCTGCAAAATATATAATTTTTCCCAGATATCAAAATAGTTGTTCAAAGGAAAAATAGTTCATTGCAAGAAGAGTATGATCATGAAATCAATATGAAAAAAACAAAACCAAAATACATGTAATCTGTTAAAGTTTCTTACTTTCATATAATTCACAACTGCAGAAAAATACAATTTCTTTTTACTTGTTCCTGCATTATATAAAATTATTGAAATAAGGTTATTAATTCGATGATTACTTTCATGAAATCGACGTATTAAGATAACTGAATATTTCTATTCCTGACTAATGAAAATGTTATCCTTAGTATTTCATTATGCTACAGTTGATCACATGTGTGCGTCAATGTGTGATGGTTTATTTCTAATTTAAAATGTGGCATTGGAACAACATCTAAACTACTTTTATTAACGTGAACTGAAGCATTTCATCTTAAGTTTCTAGTAACAGCAGAATAAATATTATATAATAAAATGAAGGAAGAACTGTCTCGAATTCAATAGCAGAATTATAACTCATAACGCAATCTAAATATCAGCATAGAAATTAGCTTACCGTACGTCAAGTATGTTTCATTTTGATTTCTATACAAATCGAATAAGATATTTTACGACATGGCAGGAATAAGTGTATTAAATTTATAAATCATGACGTCACAACGTTACCAATAGACTTTTCAACATATTTAACTAAAACAAAGCTTCAGCAAATACACGTAATGGATCGGTGTATTTCGTATAATAGTTTTTTTGGAATGCATACACTTTTAGTTGT
>NC_142929.1:183412134-183437134 GCF_046866305.1 Octopus bimaculoides | reverse complement strand
TACATAAATGTGTTCCTAAATTATCTTCACAGCATCCACAATTTTTTGTATGTATCAAATATAAGATAAATTGAATTGACGAGATATTTGTAATAGAAATGTGCTTTGTCGCCCATATTTTCCAATAAACTATGTTGATTTATCCTTAGTTTTTCAAACTTTTTCAAATTTTCAGTTAAATTACGGATACGCTATATCTATATATATAAACGCGCGCGCACACACTCATCCATTTTACTATACACAAAGGGCCTGTGTTTTTATGCACGCGTATTTGTGTGTGTGATACCGTGAAACAATTCCAAACTGTAGATTTTGTACTTGAAAAAACAAAGGGTACATTTACGCATTTGTTATTACGTGCGTAATTGTACATACATTGATGCATACATATAAACGAACTGTTTCAAATATAAGAACATGGAAATATATGTGTTTGTGAGCGTGCGTGAGTATGTGTGGCGTGTATGTGGTTGTGCAAGTACGCATGCGTTTGTGTGTCGATGTCTTACTGCTAAAGTGTGGTGACATTTAAATCTGTTTGTTTCGTAAGATTTAATCATGTTGTAGCAATATAGTGATTCACACCAATGAGAAAACGAATCACCTAATCGTCAGAAATGTATCACCCCCTCCCCATATTGCATGTGTTTCTATCTGTTTAAAAATCTATCAATCTCTCTGTCTATCTTTTTGTACTGTCTCCCTGTTTGTCTATGCGTCTCTTTATCTATCTATATGTATGCATACGCACACAAGTATCTGATATTCCATTTTGCAGTTAGATTTCCATGCGTTAATTCTGAATCCCAAATGTCCGCGCAATATCACATCTCCTCCAAACATATAAACACCATTCGTCATTAATGACAGCTGAAGTAGGGAATAAGTGAATGAAATGTATGTGTTTGTGTAACATGATGCAATCACATATATGCAATGTTTAACCTTGCTACTGAAGCGTTTCAATATAAAATATCATGCGCCATTAGAGAATACTTAATCTTGCTTGCATGCATTTTATAATTGCAATGAAAAGCGATACTTTCTTACAAAACTACTAGCTGTACTTGCGCATTATGTCTGGGTATGTTAACTGTTTGTGGAAGAATTTTTCTGGTATATGTTACGTTGAGAATATGTATATATATATATATATATATGTATATATATATATATATATATATATATATATATATATATATATATATATATATATATATATATATATATATATATATATATATATATATATATATATATATATATATATATATATATATATATATATATACATTTTGTTCTCTCGAGAACAAAATGTGAATAATAAAAAAAAGATAATATAAAAAAATAATGAAATGTAGTTAAATTGGAGTAATGTAATGACATGTAATCTATGATTATACTTGCGTGTCATTATATCTGTGTGACTAAATATGTGTGACTAAATATGTGTGACAAGTAACCTGACGAAACAGGAAACGTAGAATTTTAAGAGCAACAGAGAAAGATAGAGATATGCAGAAAGAACGTAGACCAATAAAGGAGTGAAGAGAAATACAATAAAAGAAAGATAAAAGAATTAAGTTGTTACCATATTATTTAGAAAATATCATGCGATACTCGTAAATGGGGATGTGGTATTATAGATAACAATGATGCAGACCGAGTGAAGGGCAGTAATGAAAGTACAAATGCAATATATTAAGATAAAGAGGAGGGACAGTGAGAGAGAAAGTGGGAGATGAGAGCGGAGGAAAAAGACCTTATTCTATGTATCAGTAGAATAATTATGCTGATGTAATCAAGAGCGAACACTAGATATTCGGAGAGGTCATTCGAGATGCTAGACATATCAGCCATAACTCACCCAGCAAGTAAAGGTTTGTAAAGAGATAACAACATGCGTACTATCAAGGTTAGAATGTTGTGCATCATAGGCCTGCCACACTAGGGCCCAACTACTTCCAAACCACCATAACAACATTGATAAATACCAAGCTAGTACGTTGATGCAGTGACCAAAGTTTCCGATTATATAACATGTGATCTCATTAAAAAGAATGATATTCTGCCTTGTTCTAGATTGCCAAGACATGTAAATTTTGACATTTGATTTTAGCTTTTGCCAAATCATATGCAGGTAAAGGCAAAATCTTTAGCAGTGATTAACATATGGTTGTGATTTGTAATGGCGAATTGCAACCTGGCGAATTGCAATCTGCGAAAAGAAATTGAGAAGAAAATTGTTTGTGCTATTTATAATTAATTTTCATCGAATTGTCAACTGGAAATGAATTTATTTTTTCAATAATTCCCGAAATAATTAAATAAGAAAACAAATATCAAATCACATACACACACAAACACACGCGCGCACAAACATACACACACACATACGCACACACACACACACACACACACACACACACACGCACATACATAGACCTAGTGACTGGGCCTCATGTGCATTAAACCTATAAGGATCTTGGTTGTAATTGATTTTTCCTGAAATTTAATCTATTGGAATTCGGATAAAGTAAATATATTTGCCGCAAGCCTATCAGTGATCAGAGGATAATAGTTATTGCTCTGCGTACATGTAAGCAACCATATGCACTGTTCCATGCATAAATCAAGTTGAAGCTAAAGTCGTGTGTTTACATCAGGTGTTATAAAATATCTATAAACTAGTTGGCCCTGTGCCGTCAAAAATTACGGCTAATTGTAGTATGTTATATATGAATAAGGTACAAAACCAAATTGTTAGTTTACTAATTCTTTTATTAACGATTTTTTTCATCGTAGAATTCCATATCTGTCCGCATATGATTTATCAAAAGCTAAAATCAAATGTCAAACATGTCATAGCAATCTAGAATAACACAGAATATCATTTTTTTAATGAGAACACTTGTTATATAATCAGCAATTTTGGTCACTGCATCAATGTACTAGCTTGGTATTTATCCTCATACTACCTGTTTGCCAATTCCCCTTCCTTATTCATCTATCATCCCTTCGTTTCTCATTTATATGTTGTGTAGGAGAAAAACAGAAGAGTATTATTATAGCATTAAAATTTCATATATCAATTTCAATTGATTTATGAAAGTTACGGTAAAGATTTTACAATGGTAGGCTTAAACTGGCGCTTATAGAAATAATATCATTGCATCTTTCAATAAGTGAGTCGAGTTCACCAGCTGACTTAAATATCTTTCCCGCTTTCCACAAAATTCCGGAAGCAATAAAATGTGCATTGTTATTTGTTACACAACACAAGGATACAAAAATAAACACACATGAAAACTCGCACGTGCGCGTCTATGTGTGTTCGTATACGAGTGTATGTATATATTCATATGTATCATATTTTTGTGTTTTTCGAAATTCAGTTTTCAAATTACCCTTTTATTAAAACTGTTTTCACATCTTAAATAATTGTTTATACTCTTGCATTCACATCAGTAACACCTTCCGCATTGTTCTTGCTATCGCATGTGCTTCATCAATATCTTCGTTCTGACACGTTTGCAACCGACCCCACCAACATATACACCCTTTCATACCAGCCATCTAACGAATGCATGTCCGCACACAAACGACCCATACCCCAATATCAGACGTCGCGTTACTTTCACTCTTGCACTTCTTCCACATACATACACTTCACAAACACACGCGCACTCAGATACACACAGATACACACAAATATGCTCACACACACGTGCGTAATTTATTTCCGCTTCTAGACGATTCTACAGTGAATCAACAAACCAGCCCCTTTAATTCCTTCCCATAAAACATCATTCCCTACTGGTTTTAATATTTTCGCCTATCTTGAATTATTATTGATCATCCCTGCTCCTTCTATGAATCATTGATTACTTTTTCCATTGACAAAGTATTACTGTCCGAAACACAAAGGCGATTTTTCTATTGAAGTAACACGTAACATCATTATATTTGTTGCCAAACATGTTGGAGTAATTTAAAAGTTAGTCTAGGGTGAATATGATCTCAGGTCTGGTATACTACCTATAAATTAGAGCACAGTCGAAGTATCTATAGTTGTGTGTTTTCAGGCTTTGCGTTCTCCGATGTATAACAGTATACTATTTGTAGTTATCTATCAGGTTATCAAATAAATTTCATATTAATTGCTGGAATTAATTATACAATTATTTTTATCATGAATCATCAGAAGGTTTTCGGACAAAGAGACCAATAGAATAAGTACCAGGATTAAAAATAAATACTGGGGTCAGTTCATTACACTAAAATATTCAAGGCGGTGCCCCAGCACGGTGGCAATCCAATGACGGAAATAATTAAAAGATAAAAGATACAAGATATATAATTCAGAAGTATGTATCACATAGTAAGACTAGCATTCATGAAAAATACGTACAATATTTAATGGCAACTAATTAGATATCTTTTTAGAAGGAAAAGCAGTAGCTTCGACTAGTTAAGTATGTTAAAAATACCTCATTCACTCCTTCCATTGTATGATTTTTTTCTTTTTTGAGGTTTTGCTGGATATTCATGCCTTTTGCTGGACATTCAGTTGTAGAATGTCATTATGTGTCTCTTCTCTCTGTCTTCATAACATTCCAACGTCACGCTTTCACCTCGAAGGAGCCTCTGTTCTTGTTCCGCACTGTAACCTCCAAGATATTGAAGAATGTGAGAAACGTAGTGTACACAAGCAACCATAGTTTTAACATCATTAAACATCGTTTACACTAATTGTTCAAGACTGTTTACTTCCTCGTTTTCTAAAAAATTGTCAATAAATAAACCAATACAGTCTGCAAATGTGGTTGAAGCAAATAGCATCGTCGTCTAATGTGTGAGTAATTCCTTTATCATGTATACAACTTATAAGCACATATACACATACATACAAGTACATACATATATATATATATATATATATATATATATATATATATACTTGCACACATATGCATATATGCATATATATACATTACATGTATGTGTGTGTATTATATATGTATTGGTGCTCCATTATGGCTGCATTGAAATAACTAATGCAAGTAAGAGAATATATATATATATATATATATATATATATATATATATATATATATATATATATATATATATATATATATATATATATATATATATATATATATATATATATATATATATATATATATATATATATATATATATATATATATATATATATATATATATATATATATATACATATATATATATATATATATATACATATTCTCAACGTAACATATACCAGAAAAAGAAGCACAGTCTATTTTCCTGGATACGAAACCACTGGTCACCCTAAGGCCAAAATTTAACTTTTTGGTCATATATATATGTGTGTATGTGTATGTGTGTGTGTGAATATGTATTTATACATATGCATACACATACACACACACGCGCACACACACAAAGAAAGCTTCATTAATGAGATTGTATTACTTGGTTGTATTCCCAGTTACATTGGTATTTTACACAGAGTGATATACAAGACAAAGTATAAATAGCGGTCATTACTTATTCATTTAATGTAGAACATTCGACTCACAAATGTTTCCGATTGTCCTAACAAATTCATTCATTCTTTGATGTACTGAAACAAAATTGAATGACAATCACACACACTCGTTAATAGGATCCTGATAGGTCTTACACCTAGGCAACCTAGCCCCACTCAGATACATTTAACATTAGGTCAAAAGCAAAAACCACTAAAGAAGCTAACAACAACAGGCCTTGCCACCCACCTCTATTCTCCAAAAATATAGCTAGCACTCCTTTATCTAAAAACATAGATAGCACTATTCCCTTAAAAAAACGGCCGATGCTCTATTCTGTGGTACACACTCTCATTCTCACTTAATGTTAAGAACTTAGCTAAATCCTTCTTTAAAATACTAGACTCTAACTTCCCTCTGCAACATAAATATTATTCTATCTTTAAGAGATCTACCTGAAACTATCCTATTCTGCCCAACCCAACTTCTAATCTATTGTAGCAGCCTCTAATAAGAAAACAACTTCCTTTTTTACTATCAAAACTCACATAATTACAACTCTAGTCATACGGACGCTTAACACACACATAACTCCAGCACAGATGCTCTTACATTAGACCACAACCACAACCCAACACATCCTACTGACACTGCCCGGAGCACAACCACAATCTCTACCACTCTTACAAATAGTACAATTACCTGATACCTTTGGGCCTTATTGACACCATCACCTCTCAAAACCAATATATGTATATATGATAGATCGCTGATAGATCTCTGATAGATCGCCATGATAGATCGTTGACCACTACACATATGTTTTCTCTCCTTGTTTCTTTCTGTGTTCCTTTCTATGGAAAGCGTAGGCTTGAAACGTCTATTGATTTCTTGCGAATTCTCCCTATGTATATATATATATATATATATATATATATATATATATATATATATATATATATATATATATATATATATATATATATATATATATATATATATATATATATATATATATATATATATATATATATATATATATATAGATATAGATATGCAGGGCAGGGGATCGTCAATTAGTAATAAAATTAATAATTAACAATTTTGCCGGGTAGCTCAGTATGAAAAAACCTTTTCGGTAAAAAACATTTATAATCATGGAGAAGCAGGTTACTGTCAATCCCTATATATTTATGATTATATATATATATATATATATATATATATATATATATATATATATATAGAGAGAGAGAGAGAGAGAGAGAGAGAGAGAGAGAGAGAGAGTTACATACATACATACATACATACATACATACATACATAGGTAGGTAGATAGATAGATAGATAGATAGATAGATAGATAGACATAAATATTAAGGTTTGTAAAGAGTATTTTATACACTCTTCGACAAGGAATATTTCGCATTGCCTCTAAGTGTATTCATTAGTTTTTCAAAAAATACTTGTTATCGTGTAATCCATCAAGATTTAATCCTCTGTAGGCATTACTCCATAACTCGTGTTGTGACATGAGCGATATATGTATACCATTTAAGCTATTCTTAATAAAGTAACAATAATGCTTTCAGAGAGTCATAGAGCATTGCTATTGTTCGTAAGCATTAAAAATAATAGTACCGTATTTGTTTCTCATATCAAATTTTATTCACTCCGCTGCCTTCACCACAGCCTAAAGATAGAGGTCTACCCACAACTCAATGTTGCAATTATCTGAAATATTTTGTTCGAAAAGGGTCACCCATATTCAGGTTTCATTCATTGTCCTGCTTAGTTCTAGCAATACTCTCACCGATGTTACTTCAGTGTATATTTAAGACATCGCGCTGGATTACATGTTATCTATAGCACAAACCTGTGATTTATATATAGTACATACATCTGTGAAAAACTACATGCACATACATATGCGAATAGTGAAACCCACAAAAACTTATATAGACGTTGACTCTTAAGTATAATGTTTATGGCCTAGTGGTTAGTGTATTGGTTATATAATCACGAACTTATAATAGCACTATGCTAAACTCAATGGAATAATTAATATCATCTTTTGTGTTCAATAAAAGAAAAGCAGATAATGTAATTATTTTGTTTATACCAAACAATTTTTGCTAATCTTACACATCTAAATTACAGATGTATGTGAAATTAAACGTTCCAAAGCAATTCCTTACAACTAACCATTCAACTACCACTTATGTTAAGTAATGTCTATTGGGATTCATGTTAATGTATTGAAATTTCGTCGCAAATGCTTAACGAAATAGTTTTAATTAAAATCTCGTTTGCTTGAAATGCATTTAAAATATATTACGAGAAATGTATTAAACGCAATACTTATCTTTGGATACGGTTAGATATTTTGATATAGAAAATAAATTAACGTCGAACTATTTCTCAAACGTGTTGAATTCACTCTATCTTCTCTAAGGCTATTCAAGTGGCATCTGCGTTTTGGAGATGCCTTCTTTCGTCGGATCCCACCCAGGCCATTGTAACTCACTCGATCTTGCTTCACTTGCGACATATGGTGTTCTGGATTTATTTATTGTAACTGATAATTTCACTTATTCATGTAGTAGATTCACTGTGCTGATCTTAGCGGTGTCAAAACGACGTGGATAAAGCAATTGCTACAGATAAAAACCAATAAAAACATTTTTGTAATCCTTTGGGGATTTTGAATTTCGTCAGCATTGATTGAAATTTCAATTATCCGCAGTCGATAAAATAACTACCTGTCAAGTATTACGATCGATGATATTGATTTGTTCACTCCAAGAAAATTTGTTTGGAGTCTGGTGATTATTTTCAAGTTATTGATCTTATTATTATCGCTTTAGTTTTCTTTGAAATATTTTCAAATATTGTCAGACTCTGATGCATTCCTAGCTTTATAATTTGTAAATTAATTTCCAGCTACGACAGTCAAACCTTTGTACGAATTATGAGTAGATTATGCATTATAATCCATTGCCTCTATTCACACAAAAATTTAGTCTTTTCATACTATCTTACACCTAACACTTCTCTCAAAATGTTAAAATTATGCTATAAACACTTCAGCGATTTTAAGAATATACCATCCCTTAACATTTCGGAGAATACAACAGTTGACAAGACTAGATTATGTTTAGACACTGCCTGTCGTTTACTCCGGCAGTTCGCTCTTCCAACTACTTATATACTTCCGTCTTCCATTTACCATATCACTCTCTCTCTCTTTCTCTATCTATATATATATATATATATATATATAAATATATATATATATATATATATATATATATATATATATATATATATATATATATATATATATATATATATATATATATATATATATATATATATATGTATATATATATATCTGTATATATATATATATATATATATATATATATATATATATATATATATATATATATATATATATATATATATATATATATATATATATATATATATATATATATATATATATATATATATATATATATATATATATATATATATATAAGCAACAGTAACATCCACCCCTAGGGGGGCAGCCACACTTAAGTGGCAATATACTACACTTTATCGTGCAGTTACTGTTAATACTTCATTTAGAGAATTAACATTGCTTGTTTTCACCTTTTCGATATCAGTGAAGAATTTCACTGGAAAAGAAGATATAAGATTGCCAGGTTTTTGTCTCTCTCACCAAGGTCAGCAGCTATCGAACGCCGACGAAGGGAAATAACCCTGAAATCCGGATCCGTTCGTGCTGCAGATGTTGGTGAGAGGGATAACTTCCCTTGGCAAACAGGACACAGTCGTGTGTCGATAAGCCAGCTGGAGGAGATGTCCTCCTGGGGCTAAAAGCAACAGTAACATCCACCCCTAGGGGTCAGCCACACTTAAGTGGCAATATACTACACTTTATATATATATATATATATATATATATATATATATATATATATATATATATATATATATATATATATATATATATATATATATTAGGTTTCAAGCGCTCCAATATTACAATCCATAGAAAATCAGTAGTACGAAGCCTTACGATCGTTTCGGAGAGAGAATTTGTATTGGAAGAGTTTTCCAGCCAATACAATATAGCGTACTAATTAGGTGCGCTGCAGCAAAGGTTTTCCTTTTTCTTATTATAACATCTCAATAAAGATTTTGTCATTTCTAAGAATCTCACCATTTGACAATTTTTTTTTGTTTCTATAACATAGATTAGCAAAGCTTTCAGTCAGTGGCTATTATCTTCTAAATTGTTTATTTTATTAAGTAAATCTCCTTATTTTGATTCCTGCCTCCCTTATAAAACGAAATATCGTAAAAGTTAGCATACGTTACAACAGAGGTAATTCTATTTGTATTTGCCGAGGTAATAAGCGTACTATTTTACCTCATATAATGAAACCCATATTTCGTGGAGAATTGCATTTAATAAAAGTGAATCCCTAGAAGATTTAATGTAACGTTGTAGCCATAAATTATCATAGTTTTGGATTATTTCCATTCTATGTGGTAACCCAATGTTATCATATAAGGAACTGTGGGGATTTGAGGGGTGAATATATATTTTTAATTTACGGGATGTAATTGCGTGGTATGTTCCTTAGTCTGAAATAGTATGTTGAATCAAAAATGTTTGGTGCGAGGAAGACGCGATTTTGTCGTTCAGAAATATAAAAGTGCGTTAACTTTTCTCATACAATATCAAAATTTTCTTCGCTCGAAGCTGTGACTTGGTCAGGATCTCTTCAGTTTAGCTCACAGATTAATTTTTTTTTTCAACTAAGCAGTTTGAAACTTCATATACTGGTGTGATTTCTCACGCTGAACATGGTTTACTTTCAGCATTTTTGACAAAATTTCGTACTTTAGAAGTTATTTCGTTAATTCAGCTGAAGAAACCCTGCTACTATGTACGATAGTAATCGAAAAGCAACAACTTCCGGATCATCTCTACTAAATGCCACCACTCTGTTCTATTTTACTTTTGTTTACTGCCTGTGTTGCATATTACACTTTCTTTTCGATCGCCTCTTTGTACGAGTGGGGAAAATGTAAATGTACAAAGAGACGATCGAAAAGGAAATAAAGCGTGCAGTATGCAACATAGGCCAGAAACAAAAATAATCGACAACAGATTGATGAAAATGATCACACTGATGAAAATAATCAACACTGCCAAATGTACAAAGACGCGATCGAAAACCCTTAAAAAGAAAAGCGTGTAATATGCAACACAGGCAGTAAGCAAAAATAAAATAGAACAGAGAGGTGACATTTAGTAGATATGATCCGGAAGTTGTTGCTCTTCGATTATTATCGCAAACAGCATTAGTTGCCTCAGCTGAATACCCGTCGTTGATTTGCTAAAATTATCCAAATACTACAATTTTACACTAAATAGCTTCTAAAATACGAAATTTTGTCAAAATCGTTGAAAGTAAACCGTATTCAGCGTGAGAAACTACATCAGTATACGAAGTTTCAAACTGTTTTATTAAAAATAAATTTTAAAATCTGTGAGCTAAACTGAAGAAATCCCCTGGTGAGTGACAAATATGTGCTGTTTCTGATTCCGTTTTTATATCACGATTTATATACATGGTGGGATATTTCCTATACTGTTGATTTGTTTTTCTTATCTACGGTCAGTCGTTCTGATTGGGTGCTCATTCTGGTCGGTTATGAATGGTAGTTGTAGTAACAGTGGTGTTGGCAGAAGCGGCAGTGCTACCGGTAGATGCAGTAGTAGTATCCGAAAGAGAAGTAGCAGTCATGGTGGTAGTAGTAAACTTTTACATATATGTAATAACAATACTAGTAATTATAATGATATTAACAACTACAAAATTGACAAAGACAATAATAAGGATTTTTCAGCTAAAACTGTCTCCACATCATTGCTACAAAAACAACGAACTCTACCACTACCGCTACTGCCACTGTCGAGAATAATACTATAAGAATAACAACTATTGCTACTACTATTACTGCTATTCTAATTTTGGCATAGCGCCATCTGTTTTCGACTGTATGTGACAGGCCAATTACTTCGACCGCAGTACTTGAATGATACCTATTTTACCGATTCCGAATAGATGAAAAACAAAGGTGACCTCGGTGGAATTTGAATTCAGAACGTAAAGACGGACGAACCGTTTATCATTTTGTCCAGCGTGCCAACGATTCTCACAGTGCACCACCTTACAAAAGGCCGTAGAATGAAGGGAAGAGGAAAAAGTGAAAGAAAGTAGAATTGGGTAAAGGAGAAAACTGAAGGAACAGGATGAGAAAAATTGAATGGAAAGAATCGTTAGCACACTGGGAAACATGCGTAGCGGCATGGCATTTCTTTCACCTTTGGGGTTCTGAGTCCAAATTGCGCGGAGGTCGACTTTGCCTTTCATTCGTTCGGGGTCGATAAAATAAGTACCATTTGAACACTAAGGCCGTTGCAATTGACTAGCCTTGCCCACCGACAACATTTATCTCTGATTTTATCTGAAACCTGTTCATATAGTCTACATCATAGTTGCTTTACTTCGCTGCAGTGAGAAACCTTAAGCTAAGGTTCTGTGAATGAATTCAGGCGCATGAATACAGAGCCAAATACGCAACATAAACGCACATGCAAAACTCACTCTTACACACACATACACACACACACACACACGCACACACTTTCTCTCTCTCTCTCACTTCTGTCTCTCTCTCACGCACGCGTAGATACACAAACACACAAATACACACATACACACATACACAAGCACACAATACACACACATACACAAACATACACACGCACACTGGGTGCGGGCTTTTGAGGTTTGGCTAGTGATATCAGAATAATAATAAAATGTTCGATTAAGTAAAATTAGTCCAATCGTCACATATTTCCTGTCATTTCAAAGGTCTAAACATGCAAGAATCTCCATTAAATTGTCACATTTGGTGATCCAAGTTAAGAAATATAAACCGGTTCCAAGCATTACAATTTACCTTCACAAGTTAAATTGGATTACAGGATTGATATCATCAAATCTCCAATTAAATCTTGATGGCTTTCCCAATATTCCTCATATCTACTCCAGTTACAAATTCTTGCGATAGAGCATTATTGCACCAACCGATAATGTTGTCAACGATGAAAAATTATTTACAAAGACTGTAAACACAATTTTACATGTTTTTTTTTTCCAAATAGTGTACCACATCACATGCGCATATTAAAGTAAATGATCCCTAATTATTTTTTGTAATGGGAATCCTCCACAGCAGTGCAGCAGAACAATGTTTGTATATTGGCAGTATCATTATATCAATAATAAATATATGCACTGGTTCTCTATCACTTGTTTTGTTGCATTTCGTCAGTTCGCCACCAATTTCATCTATTAACTAATGGATTTTTTGATAAATTGTTCGGTTAGTTAGTCAGCTAGTTGCATCAGAGTTCTATCGTGCTCTGATCTGCTCTAGACCTGTTTGTCAGCCATTATAAAATACAAAATATTCTTAGCTTCACCCAAACATCATGATCGTGTTTCAAGATTAGAATAAGCACTCAACAACATCGCTTCATAAGAATTCATAAGCACTAAGCTACATATGAATTCCATAAATTCCGCTGTAATACAACTCAACATCATGGTATGAATCTGGAAAATTAAAGCGCACAACACTAAAAAATATCAGTAAGGAAATATATACAAATCCACCAGATTGAAAAGATAAATGAACATACTGTAAGAAATTGGAAACATTTTCACACCACTGTACAAAGCAAAGATTATGGAAGACATTCAACAAGTATATTTATACATACCCTATGCCTATAATACAGAATCTAACAGCAAATTAAAGTGAAAGAAACAACAATAGTCATAGCTTAGCATAATTAAAAAAAGATATCCCGATAACATTGATAGAATTATTATCTTCGACTGTACTCTGGGAAATACACGGGCCTGGATTATAAAACGTCTTTAACATAACACACAGTCGAACAACACCATCACAAAATATGACACTGTACAACGGGATGTAAGTTAAACGACTCTCTTGATATGAATTGCAAAATACGTAACGTTTTAGAAAATAAGTAACATTGTCTATCTAAATTTGGAAAGCTATTCACTAATATCAGATAGAAACTAGAAGTTATAACACCAACTTCAATGAAAATATATATAACTGACACAACCAGAATAACACATGTAGAATCCAACAACATTAACAACGGCAAAAAGAAAAAATGCAAACATAACCACTGCAACAGCAATAACCACCGCCACTACACTGACTTCAACAACAAAAGAAAACATGGATAACAGAAATATCATTGAGAACAATGATAAGACCAATAACATTGTTATATCTCTTTCTAGTAACACAAATAACAGTGGCACCATCATAGCAGTAGCCACAAAAGTAACATTCATGTAAACACAGACCCAACCTAATCCCTAAGGCGTGGTGGCGGTTTTAAAAATAGCAATAACAAAAAGTACTAGTGATGATAGTACTGGTGGAAGTGGTAGTGGAAATACTGTTAACAGTGACAGAGAAAGTAGTAGTGGTGGTGGTAGTGGTAATAATATGTATGATGGTGCTATTATCGATGATAAGGGTTACGGCAGGAAGCTTGCATAATTATTAGCACGCCGGACAAAATGTCTAGTGGTATTTCGACTATCGCTACGTACTGAGTCAAATTCCGCAAAGGTCGATCTTCATATCTCCGGAGTCGATAAATTAAGTGCCAATGAAACACTAGTCCCCTTCCACAAAATTTTAAGCCCTGTGCCTATAGCAGAAAAAAATTATTAAATTGTATTTCACATTAAATAGTAGAACATATTATTAAATTGTACTTCACATTAAATATTACATAGAATATGCAAAGCGAATTTATGTTTGTTGTCAACAAATTAACTTCACCTATTATTTCAGATTTTAGCACAGAACATAATTTTGAAAGAAGAGGGTTATTCTAAGAATATAAAAAGACAAATATAAAAGATTACCCTTCGTTTTTTTTATAATAATATAGAGTAATATTAGAAATAATTTTACCCAAAAACTATTAGGTAAATTATTTAAAAAATATTCTAAAACTATATATATAATTATAATAGGTGTTCAGCTAAATGCCTCGCCACTTACTGAATTAGAAATAGACACTGATGTATGTTCTCCTACCATAAAATCTCCAAGACAATGAAACACTTTCAATGTAGGCAAAAGAAAAATGATGAATCAAGAAGACCACGGTCAATTACGGGCGTGTTTCGAACTTAGATTAAAACATACTTCTTTGTTTAGATAGAATGGTGGCGTAGATCAAACTTACAAGAATAATAAGTAAACAGTTAGAGGTGTTTCATTTAGTTAATTTAATTAAAATACAACTTGACTGAGAGCCTGTTTATGAGTTTAGAATATACGTAATTACTTGGAATTGAAACGAAAGAGAAAAGAACAAACAATAATTTAGATCCAGACTTGCATTAGGAGCACTGAGCCTGTGATCAAGGTGTTGTGGGAAAGGTGGAATGGTGTCTGAGGCTGAATAAATATTTGATAGAGAAGCGGAAGCTGGTTAAGCAATGCGATGAAGAGGAGTGAAAGAGAGAAAGAGAGAGAGAGAGAAAGTGAGATAGAAGAAGAAGGAAAGAGAGAAAGACAGAGAATGAGAGAGAGATATAAATAAGTTAAGATAAGATACTAGAGGGATTTTCGTGTTAATGTTCCGAAAATACCGTCATTAATTCCATTGCTGATAAGGCAATATTTATGTATTTGAGGGTTACTAAGAACTATATCTAGAGGATGCGGGAGTAAATTGTGGCTATTTTATATTTTTGATTTCGCTGATTGCCAATTGTTTTTGTTTATTTATTTTATCGGGTTTACAATATGGTAGCGTCAGTAGGGCACTGTCTGTAAGAAAAACAGCACCATGTTGTACTGCATGGCATTCGCCCCGGAATCTCCAATATGAACATTTCAGTGTGTTTGGGTCTCAATCTGAGGACAGTGCAATCCGAGGACATGTACCGCAGGTGATAAAAATAAAGCATACACGCAACATCACGGTGCTTGGAGGGAAGACTAGTGATAGCGACGTTATGTCTCCGTTCATTTTCCCATACGGCCTCACACTAACAAGAAAGCCTACATCAAGTGCCTTGAAGGATAATGCTGCTCTGGGTCACAATAGTGGCTGCCAGAAAACCCTATATCAGACAACAACACTCTGCACCATGACACACAAGCAGGAGAACCCAGTCATGACTGTCAGACAATTTCTGCGACTACATCATTCCTAATATCTGGGCATCCAACTTCCCACAATGCAAACCCCTTAATTATTTTTGTGTGGCGCAGTTGAACGAGAGACCAACAAAATTCCTTTAACATCAAAGATGAAGAGAAGGCAATAATTATGGCAGCATTCACCAACTTAAGCAGGGAGACCATTCATAAGAGCTGCAGGGGATTCCAAAGTCGTCAGGAGTCTGTGACGATTTTCTTGAACAAATTTACTCATTAGTATTTCAAGATATTTGTATGTAATTTTGGTGAGTATATCTGTTAAAATGTGATGTCAGTGTTATTTTCATTTTTGTGTAATTTAGACGCAGGTCATTCACCGCACCCGGTATATATGTTAAGTAACATTACGTAGTTGTCTACATTATATATATTTTGATACAACTGGCTGGAGATAATAGTTAAGGAACTACTTTATATAACTAAACTAAGTTAAAATATGATTTCCCGATATCATGGTAAATCCAAATTCACAAATTACTAAATAAAAATACCAGATATAATATTTTCGCAGTAGAATTGCATAATCAGGAAAATAAAATCACATCCGTTTGAATGCTTCTGTAGCATTTTGTCTCCTTACGTTGAATAGAGAATTCCAAACGTGTCCATCTATTTAAAATCTATAATGGTCGTATTCTAATACGATATTTTCATATTTTTTACTTTTCGTATTTCATATATCCACTACATTTCGAGCGTAACCATCTTATAATTATTGCACAATTGCAGCCAATTTTCTATAAAATAGAAAATAATTTCTATAAAAATGCTATCTTATTTCTATAAGATAGCATTTTTAGCATGGCCCCTTAAATTACCACATAAACCAGATTTTATTTTAAAGGTTTTTTTTTTTTTGAGATGTGTATCACATTATATTTTTAAAAAACAACCGAGTGAAAAAATACCATTGTGCTTTAATTCAAGATGTATTGTCAGCGCAGCAGTATATGAGTGGAATCTGGTAAATAGCATATTCAACTGGCCTTCTAATATGTGGCATTTCATGTATGAAATATCCAGCTTTTGAGAGAGTAATGAGACAAAAAATAATGCAGACGAGAGTATCTCCAGATTGTCAAACATAATGGTTTTGAGCAGCATACATGTTAGTCACATTATTGTTCTCTATTTAGTGAGCAATTCCAATTTTCTAAAAATTACGCTCTCTGTTCGGAGCGAAATTTTTTTAATTAACGTGCTTATATTGAAGGGATAATGGTTGACTTTTTTTTTAATTTTATTTTTATTTGTAGTACAGAAAATTACTTTTGTTTTGCGTCGGCAAGTAATTTCCATAGAGTAAAATCATCAGAAGATTCAAATTATGATGATGGATGGTACCACTTTTAAGATCCCTAAGGTGATCTATGGTATATGACGAGGTGATCTGCTACACAGAGTTTGACCGACTTTACGAGAATCTCTTTACGAAATGCTGATGATTCTCGGACATATAATATATGCATTACGGAATTATGCAAAACATGACAATAAACACACTATTCACTTTTAATAATATTCATCTTTAGCATTCAGTATATCTCTCCCTCTCCGTTTCAATCCCTGTACTTCTTTTCTTAAGAAAGACTAGCATTAGAAACACTAACTCCTTGGCTTCTTACAAGCGTGAAATAATACTATGTTATTAAACTTTGTTGATCTTGTTCTGCTCAATTTATGCATTTTTTTTTACACAACACAAACGCATAAACAGCCGAACACACATGTACACACGAACACACATGTACACACGAACACACATTTACACACTCACACACACATAAACTCACACACAATCTTCTTGATTATTCTGCTATATATTCTGAATGTACATTTATATTTTTGATTTTATTACATGCATACATATACTTATGTGTGTGTGTGTGTGTGTAAATATATACAAACACAACTTTGTATTTATGAACATATGTGTATATGCAGTATACGCATGCCACTGTGCAGCCTTTTGGTATTCTAAATTTATTTGTCAGTTAATACCTTTTTGAATTTCTAAAGCACAAGAAACATATATTGAGAAATATCATTTTCGACAATCTGTATCGTATACTCAACATTTGATCGTAAATCTTGTCGACAGTAAATGACCTTGTTTGGAACAACATTAACAATATCAGCCAAACCGCATGTAAAAGATCGGTGCAAGAATTATCATTAACGTGACATGGCATTTGTTATCCGTTCTACTATCGTTCAATGAACGAAAATTTATACAACAATTATTGACACATGAAAATTGAAAACACGCTAAATCCGAAAATAATTAAAAACTCTATTAAAGAGAGATACTCATTTTACAATCAGTTGAAAAGTTGATTGTATTAAAATGCATCTAGAACATTGATTCTTTTAATTGAATATTATTTGGCGGGGGGAGGGAGAGAAAATACCTCAATATATTCAATTATTATGTGTCAAGAAATGTTCGCTAATTTATTTATAACATAGCTGGAATGAGTATTCTTTTCTTTTGTGTAGAAATATCTCATTTTAGAAAGATATTAGTTTATGATTTTAAATCTCAATCCTAGAATCGCTGTCGAATACATTCTTCAAATTGTTATTAAAATCTCCAGAATATAGTATCTTAAATCATTATTAAGCTGTTTGTTTTATTATTTTTATTGATCTACAACTTCATTACACATGCACTAATAATTCGAATATTTGTTATCCCCATTTTCATAATATTAATGTGGCACTTTGTCTTCACACAATAAGAGTTTATTTGTATATAATTTCAGTTCCATTTTCAAGTAAAAATGCAATGTATGAGTTTGTTCAACCTCACGTACATACACACACACACACACACTTATATATATATATATATATATATGTGTGTGTGTGTGTGTGTGTGTGTGTGTGTGTGTGTGTATGTGTGTGTGTGTATACATACATACATATATATATATATATATATATATATATATACATATACATATATGCATGTAATCGGATGTATCTCATAGACTCATAAATCAATGAGAACTAAAAATACACTGTTGGTTTGAAATATAATTGATTCAAGTAATGAATTTTAAAAGATAGTGCATGAGCTTAAGAATATTTTGATTCCGATATTTTTAGAAATGAATTTCTATTGGTTTCTAAATGATTCGATTTGACGAATTTTAGTTTACATGGTAATTATTTGACGCTAGCACATCAATTTAAATATAGTAATACATTATATTACATATGCAAATAAGCGCATAGAAATCACAATAGTCTGCATACAAAACAATTGTTCTGCTGATGTCTGAAAGAATTTACTGAAAAAATGTTTTCCTAAAAGGAGTATTTGTATTATGAATGTTCAATGAGCTGTTGAAAATTTCAATTACCATAAAAATATGATCTCAGTTCTCTGAGTTGGGAACAGCTGAGGAAAGTTGCTAAGTTTTGGTTGGCTGTTTTCCGAAGAGATAGAAGGGATACCTCTAGATCATCTGTCTTAATTTGTTTGTATTCATCTAAGGTGTTTCAGCAATTTTTATTTCATTTAATTTTGTTAATCATTGAGAATTCTTATTGTTGTCAAGATATTCACAGGCTAGAATCCCTAAAGTAAAATTTATATTTACCATATTTTAAAGTATAGTTACACATTAAGTATAGTTACACATAGTCAATGAAGATAATGTTAGTATTTGATGAATACATATCTATTATATGTCCGTAGGTAATAGGCCTACCATATTTTAAAGTATAGTTACACATAGTCAATGAAGATAATGTTAGTATTTGATGACTAAATATCTATCACATGTATGTAGGTAATAGGGCTCTACTCGTTATAATGAATATATTTTCATTGCATAATCATGAAGTATATAGTGTCAAATTAGTTATTTCTTATTAGACTGTGGTTATTATAATGTCATTATTCTGCTCTTAGCGTGTGGCGTCATTATCCAGACTAACCTACAGTTGCTGTTCTGTAAAATATACTATTACTAAAGGTTATTGTAAAATTGGTTTTCTCCAAATTATATGATTGAGATTTTTTATGGTAGTGGAGCGTATATATATATAATTTTTTAAGTAACAACTAGTAAATTAATCATGTTCGTGATTTAAATATATACAAATTGCACTACTGAAATCATCGTGGAAGGATCAACTGTAATGTTCAAACATAGATTCTCACTTTGGATTGAAATCAATGAACTGCCTAAAAATGTATTAGGATATTATTCATTACATATAGTTCTAATAATAGTTCTCATATAAATTTCGTTTATGACACTACATAGTAAATCCTGAACGATCCAATTCGGATTTAAAGGCAATTTGATGATGTATGTAGAAGAACAATTATTGTTGGAACTATTGATTGCTTCTTCATGGCGGCCTCAGGAACATTCCAATAAACTTTGTAACCGGACATGATTTTCACGTTAATTTATCTACAGACTCGCACTTCACATTTATATATGTGCCAAAGTTTGAAAATCCAATCGCAAATACAATTGACCATCTTCCCTGACAATGTCTCATCTAACACTCTTAAAAGTGCTTACAACACGTAGCAGCATTCGTCACTATTTGTTATTTCCCTCATGCAATTTATCTCTCTGCATTTATCTCCCAAGACATGTATTCCTATATACATCGTTGGAAACATGGTCTACGGTTTCCCACGCTTTGGGCATAAAACGGAATCACTTCGTTACTTACAATATTCTCCAAATGTATACCCATATGTAATGCAGGTGGTGGTTGTAATTAATTCTGAAATTAACCTATTGTTCATCGCAGTATTCATTACTCTTAAATTGGGTAGTGTAGACTTCTATATCGTCGGTTATCAGAACTAGGGACCGATCTGATCGCAGTACTTAGACTCGATCGCTATCTCTTCAAAACGTTTATCGATATTTCTTATAAACTACCTTCATATCCAAATGATAACATATGTCCTCCCCTCTTGATATTCCGTTAAATAGAAAATATCTAGTTAATTCTGTTACTAGAACAGATATATAGAAGCACTCTCCAACACGAACTCAAGATGTGCTTTACACTCAACAGCCTAAAGATACAAATATTGCGTGCAGTAAAGCAAATATCTAACTTTGGCGAGCTTGTCATTAAGTCCATCAAGGAAACTAAGTATTAGTCTTTAAAATCATTGATCATCACTCCCCGCAATCTTGCTTCCGCTCTTTACTAAATCCTTTTCTTCCTCCAGAGAAAACGTACTGTGACCCTAAATAATTTCTTTCACACTCCGAAGCCCACAGTGGGATAACACTTCCACATATCGAACAGTAATATATTTATTATAAAGGTATGTTACACTTCATCTGAGCTTAAACCATTCTTCTCATTGTTAAGCACTTCAATTTACGCATCTCACAATAGTCTTGCTTTACAGACTTCTCTTACATTTTCAATTTTTACCTCAACTACAAAAGTATAGTGAGCTACTTAAAGAGCATTTCTATGCACACCTACCTCGTCAAACAATTCTGTCATCCTCATCATAATCAGTTTGAGTCCCTCGTTCCTAGAACACCAAACATGTATTAATCGCACGAGGACTATGTCAAAATGTCAATTTATAACGTTTGCTACCCAATTCACTTCATTAAAAAACACGTCTCTATATCTGGGTGCAGGCGTCAGTGTGTTGTAAGAAGTCTGCTTCCCAACTACATAGTTTGGAGTTCAGTCTCACAGCATAGCATCTTGTGCAAGTGTCTTGTGTTATAGCCTGGGGCCGATCAAATTCTTGGGAAGAGTTTTGGTAGACAGAGACTGAAAAAAGCTTGGCATGTGTATATATATAATATTTAATGAACACTATACATTTTTAACATTTTTATGAGCTACTGACAATTTCATACTATGTGTATCTCAAGTACTACGGCACAGAAATATTTCAACACATCTTTAATTATCAGTCATAATTGTTTCTGTAACAAATGTGATTGCTTACAACGACGGTTTAAGCAAACGTTTTAAGTGAAAACTTACGAAATATTTGTGGTTTTAGACATTAGACTGGCAGTTCATATTTGCATCAATGATACTCTTATATTGGCGTGATATATATATATATATATATATATATATATATATATATATATATATATATATATATATATATATATATATATATACATGTCTGCGCGTGTTTTTATATCTGTGTTTGTCCTTCACTGCAGCCTAACCGGTATTGGACGTATACCTTTCCGTAGCGTAGCGGCTCGGCAAAAGAAACCGATGCAATAAGTACCACGCTTAAGAAAAGAAATACTTGACACGATTCATTCGACTAAAAATTATCAGGACTGTGCCCCACCATGGCCGCTGTTTAATGACTGAAACAAGTACATGATATGGTATTCCTTCGAATATGATAAGCATATTTAATAAATTTCTAATTCGAGAAGCAGCTGTAAAGAATTAACCATATTTTTCATTCTCTTATATGTTATGTCTAATATGAACTCCCCTGACAAATTCGTACCTGTTTGTGAAGAACAGTCATGAAGGACTACTTAGCTCCTCCTATCGTTTCGTTGTTTCATTAAAGTATGAACTACCAGGTCATCTACTCCTTGTATTAGTATGAATTAAAGTATGAACCACCAGGTCATCTACTCCTTGTATTAGTATGAATTAAAGTATGAACTACCAGGTCATCTACCCTATGTATTAGTATGAAATATTACTATCTTGATCCACTTGCTATATTAATTAATTACATTAATAATGTACTATTAATTACATTAATAATGTAACTATTTCCTAAATGCTTTGAAACCATTGTCAATTTTTCCTATATTAATCTTTTATTAGCTCGACTTGTACATTGTCTATAACAAACAATTGTTTTTGTGAATACTGCCTCACTTCTTATAATGTTGGAGATTTAGGCATTTCTTCTATTCGGGGCATAATTGTCGATTGTACCTTATAATAGACACTTATACGCACAATTAACTATTATAGGTTATTTTACAGATATACATTCGCACACAGACGCATGCATCCGCAAACACACGCACTCATATGATGTCTTAATTTTTCATGGATTGAAACTACATGCCACATCGTCATATTATTTTTTTCCGATTGAGTTTCACATTAAAAAATAATTAATGTGAAATGCTCTGTGGATATAACATGTATTTTGCGTATCATTTGACTTGTGATATATGCATGCCGATTAATAATCCTTCAGCGCAATGAAAAATAGCTTTTATTTAAGAGCCCTTACATATATGAATGATATAAACAAGCATTTAAATCATAAGCAATTCGTAAACGCTAAAAACATATTTCCTGGTTGTTACTCTAATCTATCATATCAAAAATGCACTAACACACATTTCTAACTTACAGAAAGACATCGACGGCTAATTTGCGTTTCCTTAGTTTCGTACATCGTATAAATGCACGCAAGAAGTAAAACAACTCAAAATAAAAATAACTTATGTATGTTATATGTATAATTAACCGAGTAATTACATAGACATAGCAAAAAACTGTAAGAAGGAACTAAAACAGAGATACATATCATGAAAATTGATTATACCAAACGACAGTCTTTCTAACATTTTAAAAACTAACTCAACATTTTCCGATTTGTGTGGTGCTAGTAATTAATCAAAATATTGCATGATAGCAATACTTGCAATGATTTCCTTTGAAATAAACCCGCTCATTTTATTCTTGCTTGTGGCGTAGAATGACGGAAGCTGCAGAGAAATCAACAGATTCCATAATGCATTGTCATATCTTTAATTTACGAACCGCTGTTTCTGATATTAAAGGATGTGCTGAAATAAATCATTTATAAAATCAGAAATGCAATCCGTAATTGATCAATGGAAAATCATGTGAGTGAGTGTGATTGACTGATAAGGAGAGAGAGAGAGAGAGAGAGAGAAAGCGACTGAGGAAGATTGGGGACAGAGAGAGAGGGAGAGAGAGAGAAGTGGGAGAAAGAAAGAAGAAAATAGTATTAGAAGGAAGTGGAAAAGAAGTGAGAGGGAATAATGGACCAATGCAGAGATTCAGAGATAATCTTTAAATGTGATAGAAGTTATCATTGGTAATTGCTATAAAGACACCAGCTACAATCATACACCTGCTATTGGGAAGGAAGGAGCTATTATTTTTGGAACGGTTTTCAGAATCACTTACATTACGCTGAATGATGCTGGCATTGAATCCAAAACAACGGCGCCAAAGGGGAAAATGGCGAATAATATATTGTTTCGAGAAAATGCTGCGTGGCCTGGATTATTTCTGCAAACATGCATAAGTATATATATATATATATATATATATATATATATATATATATATATATATATATATATATATATATATATAGATAGATAGATATGCAGGGCAGAGAATCGTCAATTAGTAATAACATTAATAATTAACAATTTTGCCGGGTATCAAAAATATCGCTATCAATCTGGAGTAATAATTTGTAGTTTTGAAATCAGTAGTTCTTTGACTGCTATTTCTGAATTCTCAGTATGTTGGACAAGCAGGTTACTGTCAATCCCTATATATTTATGATTATAATATATATATATATATATATATATATATATATATATATATATATATATATATATATATATATGTAAATTGTATAATTAAAACAGTTTAATATTTTAACATATATAGCGAATAATTTTATTCAAGGCGTTTACATAAAAAAATGAATTAATAATAATAAATATAATAATAAAGATATACTTACACTGAATCACTGTTCTCTCTGAAAATATATTGGTTTACATATGCTTAAGGTGCGTTTGATTTGTATAAGTAATATACAATTATATAATAAATGTGAGAAGGATGGAAGGGAGAAAGAAAATTACGGTTTCATATGCTACTTCTAGTCTTTTGTAGAGAAAAAGTTTTAGTATATATATATATATATATATATATATATATATATATATATTTCTCTTGCAAGATTCTTGATATGAAATCGTGTGTTGAAACAGATATTGTTGTATTTGGAGATGGTCATGTTGCCAGTTTAGCCAAATATATAGTAT